>NC_053025.1:429106519-429267269 GCF_003073215.2 Triticum urartu
TTTTTCAAGCTGAAAATGGCTAGCCCAGCTATACTTTTTTTAGGAATACCCAGGCAAGGTCAAGTTGTTATTCTCTGCCCCACTAGGATGCAAATCTTTCCTAGGAGGGATGCATTAGGCTTAACAAGAAAATGGGCTTTAAGAAATAATAAATGGGATGTAATTATAAAAACTGGGCAGTAACTATAAAAAATGCACCAAACACGTGATTACTTTATAAAATATTATTTTTGGATATTGAAAATTTTAATTTCATTAATTGTTGCGAGCTCAATGTTTCGTTGGATTTTTACATAATATAAATTTATATTGAAATTGTATTTAATCGTACTAGAAATTTCAGGATAAAAATATTTCGGATCCCATCAAAATGTGGGAAATTTTATTGAATTCTGTTTTGAACGGTTGGTTGAAATGGGTTGTAATTTTAACAAACTGTAAATGGGCTGTAGTAAATTCCATTAGAATTCAAAAATGGGCTACACATTCTTACAGATCTCAAATGGGCTATAAGTTCTCTGCCACACACTTCTGGCCTTACTAAGTTGACGCGTCCCCTAAAAAAATAGAGTTGACGCGTATGCAAGGCATTGTCAACTTATAGTCAACACACGGTTCTAGCAGCAGTGGCCGTTGGATGTCCATCCAACGGATGCCGTGCTTCTTATTCAATCTCGGATATTCTAACTTCACGCGCCAAAAAATGATTCCTCCCCCTGACATCTGGGGCGCACCATTTCGGAAGCTGACCTGTGGGCCTACTAAGTTGACATACCAAGGGTTTTGTCAACTTAGTCAATATAAACGATTCTAGCTGCAGTGACCGTACGATCTCCATCCAAAGGCCGTCGTGCTTCTTCAACCTCTGGTCTTCTTGCTCCAGCCGCCCAAAGCAACGCCGGTCGTGCTGCCTGCTCCTGCCTCCCGTGGCCGGCTGTGCTGCCGCGGAGGCCTCACCGCCCCTACTACTCCCACCGCTGGCCTGGCCATCCCTCCACTCACCCACACCCCCTGTTATTCTGCGGCAACAGCAGCGCAGCCGAACCACTGAACCCTCGTACTCTCCACGTGTGCATCCACTGCCGCGTCTTCCCCGGCTCCGCGTCATCCCCTTCCTAGGCCTCGCCGTCGTCCACCGCCCTGGTGCTCTCGGTGCGGCGTGGTCAACGTGGTCAAGGAACGACTTCCATCGGACGTGGACTGTACGTGAAGAGGCTGACAGCTGGGTCCATGGCAGCCGCAAAGAAGTGCCTCCTTATTAGGCGCAAAATAATTATTCCTCCACCTGACAGCGGGGACCCACCGAACGGGCCACCATATTTTGTAAAAAAAATGATTCGCCCCCTAACTGCTGGGACCCACGAGCTATCTTCGCACGCAAGGAAGTGCGTCCGAAAAAAAACGATTCGCCCCCCTGACTGCTGGGACCCACCTGCTACATCTTCGCATGCAAGGAAGTGCGTCCGAAAAAATGATTTGCCCCCCGACTGCTTGGACCCACCAGCTACACCTTCGCACGCAAGGAAGTGCAACCAGGCAAAAAAACGATTCGCCCCCCTGACTGCTGGGACCCAGCAGCTACACCTTCGCACGCAAGGAAGTGCGTCCGGGCAAAAAAACAAAACGATTCGCCCCCCTGACTGCTGGGACCCACCAGCTACATCTTTGTAGGCAAGGAAGTGCCTGACAGTCGGGACCCACCTGGACGAAGCGTACGCAACGTTATCATTCTGGTCGCGAACGTGTACGTACATACTGGTCGATGTAGAGGCACGCACGTGTGGTAGTAGAGGCGCGCACGTGTCGTAGTAGAGGCGTGCACGTAGCATGTACACGCACGTACAGCGACCAGGGTGCAAGAAAGAAAATACGGCCACGTATGTGTACATACGGGCAGGGTCTCAAACGCCTACTCGCGCATACGTACGGCTAGGGCTCGTGTACATGGCTGGGTCGGGACGGAGAAACAGCATCTTCGTCGTGTTCATGGGGAGGCAACGGAATGCGTCGTGTTCATGGGGAGGCAACGGAATGCGTCGTGTTCATGGGGAGGCAATGAAATGTGTCGTGTTCATCGGGAGGCAACGGAATGCGTCGTGTTCATCAGGAGGCAACGGAACGCATGGGAGCCAACCGGCTGGGTCGGAACGAAATGCGTGGTCGTGTTCATCGGGAGGGCTTGGACGGAACAGGCGATGGAAACGAGGCCTGGCGTACCGCAGAACGGAGGAAACAGACCTCCTACGGTCGAAGCAGGGGTCATGTTGATCTGGAGGGGTGTGGAGTACCGCAAAACGGAGGAAACAGACCTCCTACGGTCGAAACGGGGGTCCTGTTGATCAGGAGGGGTGTGGAGTACCGCAAAACGGACGAAACGGACCTCCTACGGTCGAAACGGGGGTCCTGTTCATTGGGAGGGGTGTGGCGTACCGCAAAATGGGACTCCACGGAATACTGTTCATCTCCACTGTCGACCTCCTCCAGCCTCCACGGGCTACCGTCGACCTCCTCCAGCCTCCACGGGCTCCTATTCATCCAGCCTCCACCGTGCGCTAGTCCACCGGCTACTGTTCAACCACCCCTCCACCGTCTACTGTTCATCCAGCCGTCCACACCACGGGGTCCTGTTCAACCACCCCTCCACGGGCACCCCTCCACCGTCTACTGGTCATCCATCCCTCCACCACACCACGGGGGCATGTTCATCCAGAGGCAACGCCACTGCTCACTATTCATGCAAACCCCCCCCGCAACGCTCACTGTTCATCCCAGAGACAGCATCGATCGGCTTTAGTTAGCAGCAGTAGCAAAGGAATCGCTCGATCGGGTTCAGTTAACAGCCATCGATCGATCGCTCGGGTTCAGTAACGCGTAGCCTGCAGTGCAATCGCTCGGGTTCAGTTAGAGCCCAACGCCTCGCTCGGGTTTAGTTTGAGCCAACGCCTCGCACACACGCGCGTACATGTACGAGAGAAACGCGCATCGCTCGGCCCCGACCTCCCACTGTAACCGGGAACTCCCCGAAATTTTCCTCGCCCTCGCTTCTACCATGGTTTTTTCCGTCATGGACGGCCCAAAGAATGTCATGCAGCTGCGTCTCTGGCCCGCCCAGGACGAAAAGCCCATTTTCTGTCATGATTTTTTGTCATAGAAGTAGGAGCCCACCACATCTATGATGATACCGGGTTTTGTCACAATTATCGTCATAGAAGTGTCATATGTATGACAGAAAAAAATTTCGTTCGGCCTAAAATGTCAAGGATGTGTCTTTTTTTTGTAGTGTATACATTATACAGTTCACTCGGATGAACTATTTGTGATTAGGCAACACAAAAGAAATGGTCAGCCAGATGAAGGTGTGTGTGATGTACGACATGTGGTTCACTCAGATGAACTGTTTGCGTTGAGATATGAGAACAGAAATAGTTCAACTTAACAAGATGTGTGTGATACACGGCAAACATGTCTGTAATCATAAATGTGTGTGAAGACTGATAATAACATAGACGGTTGCTGCTAATAAGATGTGGGTGTTGTGCAATGGGATTGCATACAGAACTACAACATATATATATATATATAGACACAGACACACACACACTTATAAGGACATGCTTGCATAACCAAATTAAACATCCACTTACATAGGTGGCTACTACAACCATGACATTTCCACACACCAAAGTAAGCTATTACATGCATAATTACATAGGTGGCTACTACACACATGACATTTCCACACACCAATAAAGTAAACTATATATTACATCCATGATTAACTAGCATAAACGATCATCTGATCATCATCTACTTCTTGTGACGCTTGCTCTGCTTGTGGCTCAATCCGGGCTCGTTGATTTTGGTAACGAGGCACTTCCTCATGTCAACGATCTGCCTGTGCATCTCATAGCATGTGTACACGCTCTTGGTCGCGAACCTGAGGTGAGGTTCATCTAGTTGCTGCATCCTGGCCCTGTGCGAGGATTGGGGGCTTGTTCTCTAGGCATCCTGCTTCATCTTTTCATAGTAGGGGTTGATGATGGCCGAGGCGAGTTCGACCAGGGAGTCCTTCTTTGTGCTTCCCCAGACCCTGTAGTGGTCACGGATTTCGACAAGGTTCTTGCAGGCCAAGCCCATAACACCGAGCGCATTTACATCGTCTTTGGTTTCCACCATGGCGAACTTGTAGTAAGTGCTGTTGACAAACCTGTTGAAACGGTTGCATGGCTCTGCGGCCGTGCAGTAGTGGTAGATGAGGACATGATGGTGCACGCACAACTGGGCGACGGCAACCTTCTGATCTATGCCAGGACGACCGGCGGTGTACTAGAGGTCGATGCCGACCACCTTGTACTTGTCTCCAGCAAGCAACTGCTCAACGCTGTTGATGTAGTCGTCCACCACGGCCGGGTCGATGGTGTACTCCACCAAGAGATCCATCTCCCTCGCTTGGGTATCCACTCTATGCTCGCTGAACTCCATTGGAGCGCCGCTGGACATCCCCTCTCTATGTGTCGTCGCGGGTGTGCTTGTTGTGTTGTGGGGCGCGATCAAATGGTTGAAGAGGCTAAGGTTATAATGGCCGCGGGAATTAATGGGGAAGCCGGACGGCCAGGAATATCGGCAGGCCCTGATGTCAGTTCTAATTTGCAGCACGTAACTCCATCGTGTCACACGTAACTGCATGCATGGCAACGCACGCGGAGGGACACGAGAAGAGCGCTCCGTGGTCGCCTCAACGGCGAGCAATATATATATATATATATATATATATATATATATATATATAACACGCAAGGAAAAGCTGTCCACAAGCCGAGCGCGCCGACGGACACAAGCGGAGCGCGCCAACGGATGCGAGTAGAGCGTGCCACGGCGCCTAACGGCGGGATAGACCTTCATTCAAGCCAATCAAAATAAGACTGGAACGGTCATGTCTGTATTGAGCAAAGGGATCGCACATGTTTGTATTGACTGGAATGAGAATCCAATAGCAAAATAAGAATTAAGGCCATGATGATGCAATCATAGTGGTGGTTACAGGAGGCAAGAAGACATATGCATCCATCAATGTACGACCTCCTCCTCCTCAACTTAGTGCACCGGCTGGGCCACCGACCAGCGGCTAAGGAGCGGCGGCTTTTGTGGCGAGGTCAAGGTGCTTCTCAGCAAAGGCATCCAAGGCTTCCAGCCGGCTGAAGAAGGCCAACGTCGTAGCGTCCTCACTGGCCTTGTAGGTACCTATGTACATGATTCGCTCGTACACATGGGTGTGTAGGTCGACGATTTCTTGCAGGGCGAGGTGCCTCGCGGCGAGCACGACCTCCAGGTGGACATTCCTGGTGGCCTCGGCGGGCAGTTGCAGGGCCACGAGTGCTTGAAAGAGTATTCGACCATGGAGGCTGATTAGGGTGGCAGGCAATGAGGAGCCCAGGCACGTGGGCTAGAGGAGTATGGCGATGTCATCCGCAAGCTTCTTGATGACGGTGAACCTGTTGGTGGTGCGAATGATCATCTGGTTCAACTGAGAGTCGTAGCAAGCGTCGACGGCGGCCATCCACCAGCCAGTCGCCGATACCATATGGAGACGATCCACGGTGCCATGCCCCAGGCCAACGTCGTGGACCATCTGGCAAAACCGCTGGCTGCTTGCGCGCATCGCCGCCATGGATCTGGAGTGGGCACTTTTGCGCTTATTAGTGTAGGTGCTTAGGCAAATGCTTAGCTAGGTGCGTACGATGTGGTAGATGCATTGGAATGGAGGGACACCTTTATATGAGCACAAACTGCGTTGCATTCACATCGTGCTGCCTCTTTTCCCGGTCCTCCCATTACTTCCCTCATGCATTCACACGATGCTAATTGAAGGAGGATGCATCATTGGCCATTCAACATTTCGGGAACCGCTACCCTCTCCCTCGTCTGAATTAAAGCCGTATCGGGAACTACGCCGCTCGTTGTCAAATTGAATAGTACAGTGCCGCCCGCTGCACGCTTGGCTGAACACGCCTCCTCGCCTGCATCTATGCTTAATTACTTAATTTTAGTTGCAAAAAATAGATACTGCTAGTGATTTTTAGCTTCATATTTTGACAAATCACAGTGTTACAAGGTTGGCAAATGGCAATGTTACTACATCAACAAATGTCGATCTTTCTAGTTTGACAAATTGCAACATACCCAATATGACAGATGCAAATCGCACCAAATTGTTTGTAAGTGGTTCACACGGGTCATCCAAAAGAACCATTTGTGTTCAAGAGATGCACAAATCCAGGTCGCACTTTGCATACGGGTGTTCTATCTGAAACCAACATGCATGTTGTGAGAAGCTCTGGTTTGTGAGAAGCATATACCCAAACCTGCCCCAAAATGGGACAAAAATTTTATGACGGCATGTTGATGCCGCACCATGATAGCATGCCAAGTTTCATGAATTTCAGACGAGTTTTGGATTTACTAGAATTTAAAAACCAGGTATTTCAATGTTTGCGGCCGAGTGACAGTGGCAAGATGTTTGACATTCATTCCCATTTCTTGCATGGGACCTAAGCATGCACCCAAGGACAAAGATTTGATTTTTCAACCAATTTATATGCACTGGAGCATGTGCATGTAGTTCAAATTTGAATTATGCACATAAATGCATTGAAAACTCACTTAATGCATAAGAATGTCCAAACAAACCCCGAAAAATCACAAAAAATAACACAACACTCCTGTTGTTCTATGTTGACACGAGAAACAATTTGAAAGCAATAAGAGGTAATGGATATCGTTTCGCCCCCAAAGTTGGGCCGTTCCCCATCGAAACCATCATGCTTGTTGTGAGAAGCTCTGGTTTATGAGAAGCATATACCAAACTTGCCCCAAATGGGACAAAAACCATGTTGATGCTGCTCCATGATAGCATGCCAACTTTCATGAATTCCACACGAGTTTTGGATTTTCTAAAATTTAAAAACCAGGTATCTCAATATTTGCAGTCGAGTGACGGTGGCAAGGTGTTTGACATTCATTTCCATTTCTTGCATGGGACCTAAGCATGCATCCAAGGACAAAGATTTGATTTTTCAACCAACTTATATGCACTGGAGCATGTGCATGTAGTTCAAATTTGAATTATGCACATAAATGCATTGAAAACTCACTTAATGCATAAAAATGTCCAAATGAACCCCGAAAAATCACAAAAAATAACACAACACTCCTATTGTTCTATGTTGAAACGAGAAAAAAATTGAAAGAAATAAGAGGCAATGGATATCGTTTCGCCCCTAAAGTTGTGGCGTTCCCTACCGAAACCATCATGCTTGTTGTGAGAAGCTTTGGTTTGTGAGAAGCATATACCCAAACCTGCTCCAAATGGGACAAAAAATTTACCATGCCATGTTGATGCCGCTCCATGATAGCATGCCAAGTTTCATGAATTTCAGACGAGTTTTGGATTGACTAGAATTTAAAAACCAGGTATCTCAATGTTTGCAGCCGAGTGACGGTGGCAGGGTGTTTGACATTCATTCCCATTTCTTGCATGGGACCTAAGCATGCACCCAAGGACAAAGATTTGATATTTCAACCAATTTATATGCACTGGAGCATGTGCATGTAGTTCAAATTTGAATTATGCACATAAATGCATTGAAAACTCACTTAATGCATAAAAATGTCCAAACGGACCTAGAAAATTCACAAAAAATAACACAACACTCATGTTGTTCTATGTTTACATGAGAAAAAAATTGAAAGCAATAAGAGGCAGTGGATATCGTTTCGCCCCCAAAGTTGGGGCGTTCCCTACCGAAACCGTCATGCTTGTAACGAGAAGCTCTTGTTTGTGACAAGCATATACCCAAACCTGCCCCAAATGGGACAAAAAATTTACCATGCCATGTTGATGCCACTCCATGAAAGCATGCCAAGTTTCATGAATTTCAGGTGAGTTTTGGATTTACTAAAATTTAAAAACCAGGTATCTCAATGTTTGCGGCCGAGTGACGGTGGCAGGGTGTTTGACATTCATTCCCATTTCTTGCATGGGGCCTAAGCATGCACCCAAGGACAAAGATTTGATTTTTCAACCAATTTATATGCATGGGAGCATGTGCATGTAGTTCAAATTTGAATTATGCACATAAATGCATTGAAAACTCACTTTAATGCATAAAAATGTCCTAATGAACCCCGAAAAATCACAAAAAATAACACAACACTCCTGTTGTACTATGTTGACACGAGAAAAAATTTTGAAAGCAATAAGAGGCAATGGATATCGTTTCACCCCCAAAGTTGGGGCGTTCCCTACCGAAACCATCATGTTTGTTGTGAGAAGCTCTGGTTTGTGAGAAGCATATACCCAAACCTGCCCCAGATGGGACAAAAAATTTACCACAACATGTTGATGCCACTCCAAATAGCATGCCATGTTTCATGAATTTTAGACGAGTTTTGGATTTAGTAGAATTTAAAAACCAGGTATCTCAATGTTTGCGGCCGAGTGACGGTGGCAAGGTGTTTGACATTCATTCCCATTTCTTGCATGGGACCTAAGCATGCACCCAAGGACAAATATTTGATTTTTCAACCAATTTATATGCACTGGAGCATGTGTATGTAGTTCAAATTTGAATTATGCACATAAATGCATTGAAAACTCAGTTAATGCTTAAAATGTCCAAATGAACCCTGAATAATTCCAATTCTTTTATGTTCACTCCAGATAAAAGGTCTAGCAATTCAAACACAGTCCATGGCCGCTGTGACCCCATTATGTAATTCAAATCAAGACGAAAAATCAAGTAGATCCCACACAGTTTATTATAACCAACCGTGTGAGATGCAGCACAAAATATCTTGGAGCACCGTCGGAGTATAGTATGCATACGGCTTACGCGAGAAGGTGCGATGGCTACAGTCCACAGCTCGCTCTGAATAAGGGACCGTGTCTGATGACACTTCGCGCGCCAGTTTTTTGGCTGAAGCGATACCAAATTTTCAGCTTCCGCGGAAATATCTACCTCCCCACCCCCTCCCCCTTACCAAAACCCACATTTCCCCTGTTTCTGCCTTCCTTTCCAAGTTGAAACCTTCACTCCTTGCTTGTAGCGTCGCCGCCTCCTCGCCGGCAACCCTCCTTCGCGCTGCTCGGCCTCGCCTATCCAGGCAGGTAATCCAACCCCCATCCTCCTCCTCCTTCCACATCCCACATGCCCCGACCGCTGACGCGAGTGTGCCACCTTCCACCCAAATCACCGACCCCTCCACCAAATAAGCGCCAGCCTACGCCATGATGCATGCAGTATAGCCAGGACCTCAATGAGCTTTTGGCAGCGGAGAAACAAATCGCGGTCGCACGCGCGGATGAGGTCACGATGGTTGCCATTCGTGCCGACCCCCAGATCTTGGAGGAGCACCTCGCCGTCGAGGCCACCATTGAAGCCTCGCGCACCGATGCCGTGACACGGTTTCCTGCTTTAAATGATAGTTCGTGGCATTTTCTCGAGGCCACCGTCGGTGCCTTCGACGAAGACTACGTGGTGTTTTCTCAGTGTGCACGTGCTTACCTCATCTCGAGAGCCAGTAGGTTGGTGCCCGGAGCGGCTCAGGCAACTCACCGCTAAAACAAGGGCACCCACGATGCGGAGGCCTTGCCCTCTTCCATGTCCAAGGAGCCAATCGTCATTGATATCTCCGACAATGAGGAGTAGCTTGTCTTATTAGCTCACTATAAGGACCCATGTTCAGTTTGCTAGCTAATGCCTTTCCTTAACAAATTCTAGTGAATTGTGCTATCTACTTTTACCATGCAATCTTCTGCTATAGTGTATATGTTCTATATGTCGTGCAATGTGGTGTTCAGTTAACTGCTTTGTTCAATTCTGCAAATGTGAAGTTCAATTCTTCAAGGTGCAATATTTCCAAGTTGTTAAGCATGCTTGGTTTGGTTAACTGTCTGATCTTCTATTAGGGGTATCTTATATTGTGCAATGTGGTGCTCAGTTAACGTTTGTTTCATTTGTTGGGTGTTTAGTTAACTGCTTGGTTCAATTCTTCAATGCGATGTTCAATTGTTGTGGCTGCATTCTCTTATTGTATACCATGTGAGGAATAAATTGAATTTGGCTGCACTTAATACATGAGAAACATATACAAGTGCTATATTTCCTAGTTCTTAATCATGCTTGGTTTGGATAAATGGGTTTTCCATGTGGCTTGAATTAATCTGATGAATCTGCAATGTGCTTATTTTTCATCAACATATTTTACTGATAGCATGCGAACCCTTACTTAACCTGATGACTAACCACCTTATATGTGTTGCAGGGAAACAATGGAAGCACTGAGGTTTACAAGATGGTACTAACTATTATACCATGCCTTTTTTATTCCTTTGCCCCATTTCCAATATAGAGAAGATATTTATGCACATCCTTGTTTTCAGGCTTCACTGATGATTACCTCTCAAACCACCTCTGTGGCCAGGAGGCGAGGAAAGTTTTCATACAACACCCATGGTTCAATATTGAAGTTTTCCTGAAGAGGTCGAAGGATGGACGGTCAATCATCCATAGGCACTGGCCTAAAGTTGCAAAGACCTTCAACATGAATGAAGGCTCAATATTCGCCTTCCGCTTCCGCAGTTTTCCAGATGAGATGCATCTCTCTATGTACCGTCTATGATGCTAATTTCAAAAGGTTCTAGATGTTGCATGTGAAACTTGTTGCTGGTGCAGTTGTGTAATGGGGTGGCCGAGTGCTGAAGCTATATCATGTTGTACTACGATGTATTTCAATTATGAAATCTTGCTTCCTTAATGTGGAAATGGAATATATTATGTGCTTAATATGAATGTCAATTAGATTAGTAAATGGATTATTAATAATAGGGCAATTAGCCTGCTAGTTGGCCAATTAGCTTGCTAATTGAGTGTTCCTATTGCAAACTGTTAATGAGAAAACACCGTGGGCGATGACCTCAGGCAATGCACACAGTTTTTAGGAATAAACCGTTTTGGATCAATGAACAATCACACACGAAATTCTCTTGAAAATTGTTTGCTTTACGTCACCTTGCGCAAACGTTTTCCTTGGAGTGACTGTGTGGGATGTATATACGAACGGAAATGTTTAGAGGTGACTGACTATGGGGGGTGTACTTATGACCAGAAATGATTTCACCTGTATAATTGTATTTTTTAGCACTATTGTGCGTATTACTGTATTTGAGTGCTCGCCGGTCGCACACGACCTCATTTTGCCGAGCGTGTGTGCCAGGACGGCATATCCCCGACAGTTTCTGGGTCGTGTGGGAAGGACCCCCCTATCACCCACACTCACTTGGCGACGGTTCCGAATGCCGTCGCAGAAAGGGGTTAAAAACCGTTTGTTTAGGACCGACATGTACTAGTGCCAGAAGGAACATAATGGGCCCTGGCTGCGCCTGGGGGGGGTGCTCCGAGGAGAGCACAACCCATGTAACACCCCGGATGTAATTTACCTTATATGTATCCCAACTCTTGCCGTTTCTGGCGCTAAGTTATTTTATTTTCCTCAGGTTCATGTTTTTGTCTCCGTGTGTTGTTGCCTTTGTCATGCATCTCATATCATGTCATCATATGCATTGCATTTGCATACGTGTTCGTCTCATGCATCCGAGCATTTTCCCCGTTGTCCGTTTTGCATTCCGGCGCTCCTATCTCCTCCGGTGGTCCTTTCTACCTTTTTTTCGTGTGTGAGGGTTAAACATTTCCGGATTGGACCGAGACTTGTCATGCGGCCTTGGTTTACTACCGGTAGACTGCCTGTCAAGTTTCGTATCATTTGGACTTCGTTTGATACTCCAATGGTTAACCGAGGAACCGAAAAGGCCTCATGTGTGTTGCAGCCTAACACCTCTCTAGTGTGGCCCAAAGCCCAGCTAAACCTCCTCCATCCTCTCGGTCATTCGATCACGATCGCGTGGCCGCAAACCGTGCTCAATTTGGAGCCTCCTAGCTCCTCCTATGTATAAATAGGTCCTCCCCATTCCAAATCCCAGATCAAACCCTAGTCTCCCCTTCCCCTCGCGCCGCCGGACACTTCCTCTCGACCGGCCGGACGTGTCCGCCCCCTCTCCGCAGCCACGTGTTGCCTCCCCATTCGCTGAGACGCCGCGCCCACATCCCCGTGCCGCCACCCTCGCTCCGGCCCACCGGGCCCAGGCGGGGCCCTCCCGGCCCGGGTCGCCGCCGCCCCGCGGGCGCCCGAGATCCCGCCCGACTGCCTCGCTGCACCTCGCCTTCCTCTGCCGCCCGAGTTCATCGCTGGCCGCCGCGCCTCCTCGCCACCACCACCCGACGTCGCCGGCCGCCGCTGCCACCATCGCCAAGCGCCGCCACCAGGGAGCCCAAGCGCGCCGTCCCGGTCTCCTCCGCGCCACCTCGACGGATCCGACGTCCTCGACAGCTCCGGCCACCGCCCGTCTTCTCTTCTGAGAGGATCCGGCTGCCTCGGTTCGCGTGCCCGCCGGATCGGGATCTAGCTACAGGAAACCCTAGGGGTTGACCTTTTTCCCTTCACTAAGTCTTTTCATGTGCACATTTTTTAACATTGTTCATCGCATCGTAACTCCGCATCCGTAGCTCCGATTTGCGTGTGTAGCATATCAAAATGTTCATCTCAGAGAGTACATCATTTCATCGCACTTCATCATTTTCATTGGAGCTCATCTTGATGCCCGAAATGCTGTTGGAAGAGGCCTATGTGATATAATTATCAGATCTGTTTCATCAAATAGCTATTTGTCATTTTTGCCATGATTAATGTGTGTAGGATATGCTCCTGAGTTCTACATGAGTTTTGTTATATGCCATGCCATCTTTACAGAGGTGCTTACCATGTATTTTTGTGATATTTGTGGTGACTAGCACAAGCTTGTAAAGTAGCGTAATCGGTAATGCTGATTTCAGGGACTTAGAATTTCTCTAAGTCCTTGTTCTGATTTTGTCATTATGCCATATGTTCATGTTGTTTCCTAGTGATTCGTGCCTCTTTTGAGGATGATCAGTAAGGATGTTTTGTTAACATTATGGTTCTCTATCCATACATGTCTTTGTTTGCAATTATGGAGCAACCTAGCTTGAGTTAATCGAGCTCTACTTTTGCTATTTCGTGAATCCTGGCAGATTGTTGACTTGTTAGCGATATTGCCGAGGATGTTGTTATTGATCCGTGCATGCTATGTTGTTGTTCTTGCCATGTATAGCTTCTATGATATGTATTCTTGATGGGTGTAGGCTTAGTTTGTCATGCCATGCTCCGTAGTGAGTGCATCGAGCTCGTGAACATGCCTACTCGTTAACAGATTTGCATGCTCCAGTTTTTGCCATGTTCACATGCTTGCAATTGTATTTTCCGATCCCTTTTGGCTCAAGGTCACTAAGGGACTTTTGTTAAGTGCTTTGAGTAGCTTCATTTCAGGCCTTGATTTCCCATGTTAAGTTCCTGTAGCATATAGTTTTGATGCTCCAAAGTGTGCTACCAGATGTTAAATTCCAGACTTGTGTTAATTTCACCAAGTCTGAAACCTGTTTATCATTTGCACTTTTTCCATGCCTGTTTGAACCTGTTAATGGATAAATTGGCCGTAGCTCAGTGTACAGCTTTGGTCAAGCATCATGAGTGGATCCCTGCCATGTATTTTGTTGTAATGTTTGAGTGTTGTAGCATATATAACTTGATGCATTTAAATGGCTACTTGTTGTTTATCGCAGGTCGGTGCCATATTTGTTTTGCTTGCCATTTCCAAACCGTGCATCCGATTCCGGTGATCTTTATATCGATTTCAACCGAAATCACCTCACCTTTCCAGTGGCACTCTTGGATTTAAAAGTTGAGGCCAGGTTCAATCATTCCTTGTCAAATCTTGCATATGCATCACATATCGCATCCCGCATAGCATACCATGTTTGCATCATGTTGTTCGAGCTTTGTACGTGGTTGATTGTGTTCCTTTTGCTTATTTGCCTTGTTTGGGTAGAGCCGGGAGACGAGTTTGCTAACGAGGAGCCCGTTGAGTTTGCTTACGAGGACCAAGTCAACTCTGACAACTTTGCAGGCAAGATGATCATACCCTCGAAATAACTTCTATCTTTGCTTGCTAGATGCTCGCTCTTTTGCTATGCCTATGCTAAGATACCTACCACTTGCTTATCATGCCTCCCAAATTGCCATGTCAAACCTCTAACCCACAATGTCCTAGCAAACCGTAGAATGGCTATGTTACCGCTTTGCTCAGCCCCTCTTATAGCGTTGCTAGTTGCAGGTGAAGATTGGAGATCGTTCCTTGTTGGAACATTGTTTATTGTTGGGTTTATCACCATATTATCTTGTTATATTAATGCATCTATATACTTGGTAAAGGGTGGAAGGCTCGGCCTTTTTCCTAGTGTTTTGTTCCAGTCTTGCTGCCCTAGTTTCCGTCATATCGGTGTTATGTTCCCGGATTTTGCGTTCCTTACGCGGTTGGGTTATAATGGGAACCCCTTGACAGTTCGCCTTGAATAAAACTCCTCCAGCAATGCCCAAACTTGGTTTTACCATTTGCCACCTAGCCTCTTTTTCCCTTGGGTTTCCAGAGCCCAAGGGTCTTCTTATTTAAACCCCCCCGAGCCAGTGCTCCTCTAAGTGTTGGTCCAAACAGAGCCACTTGCAGCGCCACCTCGGGGAAACTTGAGGGTTGGTTTTAGTTGTACGTAGTGTTCATCTGAGTGTGCCCTGAGAACGAGATATGTGCAGCTCCTATCGGGATTTGTCGGCACATTCGGGCGGTGTTGCTGGACTTGTTTTACCATTGTCGAAGATGTCTTGTAGAACTGGGATACCGAGTCTGATCGGAAGGTCTCGGGAGAAGGAATATCCTTCGTTGACCGTGAGAGCTTTTGATGGGCTAAGTTGGGACTCCCCTGCAGGGATTTGATCTTTCGAAAGCCGTGCCGGTGGTTATGGGCAATTTGTTAATGTCTGGTTGTAGATAACATGAAAACTTAACTTATATAAATGAATCAACCGCGTGTGTTACCGTGATGGTCTCTTCTCGGCGGAGTCCGGGAAGTGAACACGGTGTTGGAGTAATGTTTGACGTAGGTTGTTATAGGATCACTTCTTGATCATAGTTCTTCATTCGTGCTTTTCCTTCTCTTCTCGCTCTCTTTTCCGAACAGGTTAGCCACCATATATGCTAGTCGCTTGCGGCAGCTCCACATATTACCTTGCCTTACCTATAAGCTTAAATAATCTTGATCGTGAGGGTGCGAGATTGCTGAGTCCCCCGTGACTCACAGTTTACTTCCAAAACCAGATGCAGGGACCGATGATTCCGTTCTAGATGATGCGCTTTAGCTCAAGTGGGAGTTCGATGAAGACTCACGCCGTTACTATGTGTCTTTCCCAGATGATCAGTAGTGGTGCCCAGTTGGAGAGATCGGGACCGTGTCGCATGTTGGGGTTGTTCTTTTATTTTTGTACCGTAGTCGGACCATTAGTGTATTGGATGATTGTAATGTTATTCATGTATTTGTGTGACATGGCGAGTGTAAGCCAACTACGTACCTTTTTCCCCTATTATCTATTTACATGGGTTGTTGTGAAGATTACCTTACTTGCGACATTGCTTTGAATGCGGTTATGCCTCTAAGTCGTGCTTCGACATGTAGGAGATATAGCCGCATCGAGGGCGTTACAAGTTGGTAATCAGAGCCTTCCCCGACCTTACGAGCCCCCCTGCTTGATCGAATTAGCTGGCGTTGTTGAGTCTCGAAAAATGTTTTGAGTCATTTAGGATTTGTATATCGGAGAGTTTAGGAATTCTTTTTACTCCCCAGTCCCTTCATCTCTCTGGTAAGGCATCCTGACGTAGAGTTTTGACTCTTCTCTTCTCAAATTTCACTAAAAAAAATTTAGGATCACTCGGGTATCTTGGAATCGTTCCGATCGATTTGTGACGAGAACATTGTTCTTGGTGCCTCCTGTCATTTAGGGGTTGTGGCAGTGTCCCAGGGAGTTGAGCTCCGAGGTGTTGTTGTCACAATTTTATCGTTGCAGTTCTGGAATACCTGAGTTTAGTTTTGCCGTCATCAAAATTCTCTTTTATGCAGTTGTTGGTGAGATAACCTCGACGCCACCCAGTACTGTGGCGGGAGTTCGGGAGTATTGCCATAACTTGTATAATGGATGCTTTTCGAAGGTTGAGGTAGACGATTTCCGAAGTTTTTCTCGGTTATGTGTTGAAGGATGGATACAGCTGGATGTAGGATTTGCTAGATTTGGGTGAGATATTATGCTTCCCCTGTATCCCCAACACCTGATTGCATAACCGGAAAGGTTTGGGAGTTTCATAGGTAGGAATTCTTGTAGCTCTAGTTCTTCTTCCACGAATATTTGGTTTGAGATTGGGTGATATTTACCGAGTATTCGTTCTTGTTCCGTACCTTGTTGTTGTTTTTTTCTTCGACCTCAATTCTAAGTGGCTTCTCAATTTATGGATATATGACCATTTCAATTGGAATGCATTCGTTCATTTTGTTCGGATGTGAAGACTATATGTTGCAATTTCTACCCGTTTGATTCAGCTTCAATTTTTGTCTGTCAATGTGCTAATGGATGTCAACCTGTTCAGGATGGCTCCTCCAAAGCGCACGACTCCGAATCCTGATCCGCCACCACCACCTCCACCTCCGGAGGCATGGCAAGCTGTGATGGCCGCTACCAATGCAAACACGCAGCTGATCATGCAACTTCTTCAAGAGCGCAACCAAGGGAACCAGGGCAACAATCAGAATCACTTTGCTACACTCAACCAGTTCCTTGCTAACCAGCCAAAGACCTTCAGCAATTGCGTTGAGGCAACTGACGCTGATGATTGGCTCGTGGACATATGCAAGCATTTCGAGTGCAGTAACGTCAGGCCTGAGGACTTTGTCAAGTTAGCTTCCTTCCAACTCAAAGACCAAGCTGCAGAATGGTTTCAGCAGTACAAAGATTCCAGAGGAGGCCGTGTGATTACCTGGGATGAATTCCGTCAAGACTTCAAAGCTCATCATATTCCTCAGAGCATGGTTGAACGCAAGCGTGAGGAATTCCGCAACCTGAAGCAAGGCTCTATGTCTGTCTATGAGTACAACAAGATGTTTCAGAAGCTCGCCCGTTTTGCTAAGCAGGACGTCCCTGACGGGAAGGGCATGATATACCAGTTCAAGGGTGGTCTCAGAGAAGAAATCCAGCTAGCTCTTGTCCTCTTTGAGCCCATGAGGTACGATGAGTTTTACAACATGGCAATGAAGCAAGAGACTGCTCAACTGAAGTGCGATGCTTCCAAGAAGCGAGTCAGAGATGCTACTCCTTCTTCCTCAACTCAAGTGGCTAAGCAGCAGAAGTATTGGCTTCCTCCTCCTCCGTTCTGTCAGCCTTATCAGCAGAAGAGCAAAGGTGGCAGTGGATCTTCCCACCCACCCAACCCTGGCTTTCAGAACAAGACTTCGTCTCAAGCTCCAAGATCGAGTGCTCCGTATCACCGTCCGCTTTCAGAGGTCACGTGCAACAAGTGCCAACAGAAGGGTCACTATGCCAACAAATGCTTCAATCAGAGGCGTCTCCCTCCTCCTCCTCCAATGAGATCGGCAAGTACAGCTATGGTCAAGCATAACCCCTAGCACCCCAAGGTCAACTTGTTGAACGCAGCTCAGGCAGAGGACTCGCCAGATGTCATCATGGATAACCTTCCTGTTAACAATGTTCCTACAAAAGTTCTTTTTGACACTGGTGCATCGCTTTCTTTTATTTCAAGACCATTTGTTGCCAAGCATGATTTTGTGACCGAAAGGATTCCTTTCCCGTTGAAGATTGTGTCTCCGGGCAAGCAAATGACTTCTAACAATTGCGTCCCGGATGTCTCGATCACGTTGGGCGACTACAAGTTTCTGTCCTCTCCGGTGGTTCTTGGAAACTCGGATATTGATCTTATTCTCAGAATGGATTGGCTTTCTAAGCACAAGGCGCATCTTGATTGTGCTGCCAGGCAGATTCAATTGACTCATTCGTCTGAGGATGTAATTGTCTTTGCCGCTCGTGATGATACCATCCGTCTGTTTTCTCTCAATGAGAAGGGTGAACTGGATGCCATCTCTCAAATTCCAGTCGTTTGCGAATATCAAGACGTCTTTCCAGAAGAGCTTCCAGGAATGCCTCCGCACCGGCCAGTTGAATTCGTCATCGATCTTGAGCCTGGCACGGAACCTGTTTGCAAACGTCCTTACAAGCTTGGACCTGAAGAGTTGAAAGATCTAAAGAAGCAACTCGATATTCAAGAGCGAATGGGTCTCATCCGACCTAGTTCTTCTCCGTGGGGTTGTGGAGTTCTTTTTGTGAAGAAAAAGGGTGGAACGGACCGACTTTGTGTTGACTACCGTCCATTGAACAAGAAGACTATCAAGAACAAGTACCCACTTCCCAACATCAATGATCTGTTCGAACAACTCAAAGGTGCTCAAGTATTCTCCAAGCTTGATCTCCGTATGGGCTATCACCAGATTCGAATCCGTGAGCAAGATATTCCCAAGACGGCTTTCAGAACAAGCTATGGTTCATATGAATACACTGTCATGTCTTTTGGCCTCATCAACACTCCTCTGACTTTCTCTCGCATGATGAACTTCATCTTCAACGCCTACACAAATGACTTCGTCTTGGTCTACCTCGATGACATTCTGGTCTTTTCGAAGAACAAGGAAGATCATGTCAAGCACTTGCGTTTGGTGCTCGATAAGCTCAGAGAACATCAGTTCTACGCCAAGTTCTCAAAGTGCGAGTTTTGGCTCGATGAGGTTCTCTATCTTGGGCATATCATCTCTACCAAGGGCATAGCGGTGAATCCTGAGAAGGTGTCTACAATTGTGAATTGGGAACCACCTCAGAACGTGAAGCAACTCCGCAGCTTCCTTGGTCTCGCAAGCTACTGTCGAAGGTTCGTTGAGAACTTTTCAAAGATCGCGAAGTCTCTTTCAAACCTTCTCCAGAAGCATTTCAAGTACGTTTGGTCTCCGGAATGTGACATCGCTTTCAACACTTTGAAAGAGAAATTAGTCACTGCTCCAGTTCTGACTCCTCCTGATGAATCCAAACCATTCAAGGTCTTCTGCGATGCCCCTCTTCAAGGTCTTGGTGCAGTGTTGATGCAATAGAAGAAAGTTGTGGCTTATACCTCTCGCCAGTTGAAGCCCAACGAGAAGAACTACCCCACTCATGACCTCGAGTTGGCGGCAGTTGTGCATGCTCTTTTGACTTGGAGACATCTCTTATTGGGAAGAAAAGTGGACATCTTCACTGACCACAAGAGTCTCAAGTACATCTTCACTCAGCCTAATCTCAACCTCAGGCAGACTCGTTGGGTCGAAATGATTCAAGAGTATAATCCGAGTATCGAGTATACTCCAGGCAAGGCCAATGTGATTGCTGACGCATTGAGCCGGAAGGCTTACTGCAACAGTCTGATTATCAAGCCTTACCAACCCGAGCTTTGTGAAGCTTTCCGCAAACTCAATCTGCAAGTTGTTCCTCAAGGTTTCCTCGCCAACCTTCAAGTCTCTCCTACTTTGGAAGATCAGATTCGCGAGGCTCAACTTCTTGATGCTATGGTGAAGAAGGTAAAGATTGGGATCGCCAAGAGTCAACCCAAGTACAAGTGCTATCGCCTTGATGATAAGGACACTCTCTTCTTCGAGGATCGCATTGTGGTGCCAAAAGGTGACCTTCGTAAAGTTATTATGAATGAGGCTCACAATTCACTCCTCTCCATCCACCCTAGGAGTACGAAGATGTACCAGGACCTCAAGCAGGCTTATTGGTGGACTCGAATGAAGCGCGAGATTGCTCAGTTCGTGAATGAATGTGATGTTTGTAGAAGAGTGAAGGCAGAACACCAACGACCAGCTGGTCTCCTCCAACCTCTTGCCATTCTAGAATGGAAGTTTGACCACATTGAGATGGACTTCGTGACTGGGTTTCCAAAGTCTAAGCGTGGCAATGATGCTATATTCGTTGTCATCGATAAACTCACTAAAGTGGCTCATTTCCTGCCTATCAAAGAGTCTATCACTGCAGCTCAATTGGCGGAGCTTTATACCTCTCATATCGTCTCTCTGCACAGCATTCCACAATTGATCTCTTCAGACCGTGGCAGCATCTTTACCTCCAAGTTTTGGGATTCTTTTCAGAAGGCCATGGGCACCAACATCCGCTTCAGCACAGCTTTCCATCCTCAAACTAGCGGTCAAGTCGAGCGTGTCAATCAGATTCTCGAAGATATGCTCAGGGCTTGCGTTATCTCCTTCGGTATGAAGTGGGAAGATTGTCTTCCATATGCCGAATTCTCCTACAACAACAGTTTTCAAGCAAGTTCGGGCAAGGCCCCATTTGAAATTCTCTATGGCAGGAAGTGTCATACTCCTCTTAACTGGTCAGAGACCGGTGAAGGTCAACTTCTTGGAAATGACTTGATCACAGAGGCAGAGGAGATGTGCAAAGTCATTCGTGATAACCTCAAAGTAGCGCAATCACGCCAGAAGAGCTACTATGATAGTAAGCATCGTGATTTGGCTTTCGAGATCGGAGACCATGTTTACCTCTGCGTCTCTCCAATGAAAGGTACTCGTCGCTTCGGTATCAAAGGGAAGCTTGCCCCTAGATACGTGGGTCCTATCAAGATCGTCAGCAATAGAGGCGATCTCGCCTATCAACTCGAGCTTCCTTCAAACTTTGCAAATATGCACGACGTGTTCCATGTCTCTCAGCTCCGCAAGTGCTTCAAGACTCCTGACCGCACCGTCAACTTCGAATACATTGATCTCCAAGAAGACCTCTCTTATCGTGAGCACCTAGTTGCTATTCTTGAAGAGACTGAACGCAAGACTCGCAATAAGTCAATCAAATTCGTCAAAGTCAAGTGGTCACACCATTCCGACCGAGAAGCCACCTGGGAACGCGAGGATCACCTCCGTTCTGAGTACCCAACGTTTTTGCAGTCCTAGATCTCGGGACGAGATCCTTTCGTAGTGGTGGAGTGTTGTAACAGCCCGGATGTAATTTACCTTATATGTATCCCAACTCTTGCCGTTTCCGGCGCTAAGTTATTTTATTTTCCTCGGGTTCAGGTTTTTGTCTCCGTGTGTTGTTGCCTTTGTCATGCATCTCATATCATGTCATCATGTGCATTGCATTTGCATACGTGTTCGTCTCATGCATCCGAGCATTTTCCCTGTTGTTCGTTTTGCATTCCGGCGCTCCTATCTCCTCCGGTGGTCCTTTCTACCTTTTTTTCGTGTGTGGGGGTTAAACATTTCCGTATTGGACCGAGACTTGTCATGCGGCCTTGGTTTACTACCGGTAGACCGCCTGTCAAGTTTCGTACCATTTGGACTTCGTTTGATACTCCAACGGTTAACCGAGGAACCGAAAAGGCCTCGTGTGTGTTGCAGCCCAACACCTCTCCAGAGTGCCCCAAAGCCCAGCTAAACCTCCTCCATCCTCTCGGTCATTCGATCACGATCGCGTGGCCGCAAACCGTGCTCAATTTGGAGCCTTCTAGCTCCTCCTATGTATAAATAGGTCCTCCCCATTCCAAATCCCGGATCAAACCCTAGTCTCCACTTCCCCTCGCGCCGCCGGACACTTCCTCTCCACCAGCCGGACATGTTCGCCCCCTCTCCGCGGCCACATGTCGCCTCCCCATTCGCTGAGACGCCGCACCCACATCCCCGTGCCGCCACCCGCGCTCCGGCCAGCCGGGCCCAGGCAGGGCCCTCCCGGCCCGGGTCGCCGCCGCCCCGAGGGCGCCCGAGATCCCACGCGGCTGCCTCGCTGCCCCTCGCCTTCCTCCGGCGCCCGAGTTCGTCGCCGGCCGCCACGCCTCCTAGCCACCACCGCCCGACGTCGCCGGCCGCCGCTGCCACCATCGCCTAGCGCCGCCGCCAGGCAGCCCGAGTGCGCCGTCCTGGTCTCCTCCGTGCCACATCGCCGGATCCGACGTCCTGGACAGCTCCGGCCACCGCCCGTCTTCTCTGGGGAGAGGATCCGGCCGCCTCGGTTCGCGTGCCCGCCGGATTGGGATCTAGCTACAGGAAACCGTGGGGGTTGACCTTTTTCTCCTCACTAAGTCTTTTCATGTGCACATTTTTTAGCATTGTTCATCGCGTCGTAACACTGCATCCGTAGCTCCGATTTGCACGTGTAGCATATCAAAACGTTCGCCTCAGAGAGTACATCATTTCCTCTCATTGCGCCATTTTCATTTGAACTCATCTTGATGCCCGAAATGCTGTTGGAAGTGGGCTATGTGATATAATTGTCAGATCTGTTTCATCAAATAGCTATTTGTCATTTTTGCCATGATTAATGTGTGCAGGATATGCTCCTGAGTTCTACATGAGTTTTGTTATATGCCATGCCATCTTTACATAGGTGCTTACCATGTATTTTTGTGATATGTTTGGTGACTAGCACAAGCTTGCAAAGTAGCGTAATCGGTAATGCTGATTTCAGGGACTTGGAATTTCTCTAAGTCCTTGTTCTGATTTTGTCATTATGCCATATGTTCATGTTGTTTCCTAGTGATCCATGCCTCTTTTGAGGATGATCAGTAAGGATATTTTGTTAGCATTGTGGTGCTATATCCATCCATGTCTTTGTTTTCAATTATGGAGCATCCTAGCTTGAGTCAATCGAGCTCTACTTTTGCTATTTCGTGAATCCTGGCAGATTGTTGACTTGTTAGCGATTTTGCCGAGGATGTTGTTATTGATCCGTGCATGCTATGTTGTTGTTCTTGCCATGTCTAGCTTCTATGATATGTATTCTTGATGGGTGTATGCTTAGTTTGTCATGCCATGCTCTATAGTGAGTGTATCGAGCTCGTGAACATGCCTACTCGTTAACAGATTTGCATGCTCCAGTTTTTCACTAAGTCTGTAATGTGATTATGTTTTTGCCATGTTCACATGCTTGCAATTGTATTTTCCGATCCCTTTTGGCTCAAGGTTACTAAGGGAATTTTGTTAAGTGCTTTGAGTAGCTTCATTTCATGCATTGCTTTGCCATGTTAAGTTTCTGTAGCATATAGTTTTCATGCTCCAAAGTGTGCTACCTGATGTTAAATTCCAGACTTGTGTTAATTTCACTAAGTCTGAAACCTGTTTATCATTTGCACTTTTGCCATGCTTGTTTGAACCTGTTAATGGATGAATTGGCCGTTTCTCAGTGTTCATCTTTTGTCAAGCATCATCCGTATTTTGTTGTCATGTTTGAGCGCTGTAGCATATTTAACTTGATGCACTTAGATGGCTACTTGCTCTTTATCGTAGATCGGTGCCATATTTGTTTTGCTTGCCATTTCCAAACCGTGCATCCGATTCCGGTGATCTTTATATCGATTTCAACCGAAATCACCTCACCTTTCCAGTGGCACTCTTGGATTTCCAAGTTGAGGCCAGGTTCAATCATTCCTTGTCAAATCTTGCATATGCATCACATATCGCATCCCGCATAGCATACCATGTTTGCATCATGTTGTTCAAGCTTTGCACGTGGTTGATTGTGTTCCTTTTGCTTGTTTTTATTGTTTGGGTAGAGCCGGGAGACGAGTTCGCTAACGAGGAGCCCGTTGAGTTTGCTTACGAGGACCAAGTCAACTCTGACAACTTTGCAGGCAAGATGACCATACCCTCGAAATCACTTCTATCTTTGCTTGCTAGATGCTCGCTCTTTTGCTATGCCTATGCTACGATACCTACCACTTGCTTATCATGCCTCCCAAATTGCCATGTCAAACCTCTAACCCACCATGTCCTAGAAAACCGTAGAATGGCTATGTTACCGCTTTGCTCAGCCCCTCTTATAGCGTTGCTAGTTGCAGGTGAAGATTGGAGATCGTTCCTTGTTGGAACATTGTTTATTGTTGGGTTTATCAGCATATTATCTTGTTATCTTAATGCATCTATATACTTGGTAAAGGGTGGAAGGCTCGGCCTTTTGCCTTCCACTCTTGCTGCCCTAGTTTCCGTCATATCGGTGTTATGTTCCCGGATTTTGCGTTCCTTACGCGGTTGGGTTATAATGGGAACCCCTTGATAGTTCGCCTTGAATACAACTCCTCCAGCAATGCCCAACCTTGGTTTTACCATTTTCCACCTAGCCTCTTTTTCCCTTGGGTTTCCGGAGCCCAAGGGTCATCTTATTTAACCCCCCAGGGCCAGTGCTCCTCTGAGTGTTGGTCCATACAGAGCCACTTTAAGTGCCACCTCGGGGAAACTTGAGGGTTGGTTTTAGTTGTACGTAGTGTTCATCTGAGTGTGCCCTGTGAACGAGATATGTGCAGCTCCTATCGGGATTTGTCGGCACATTCGGGCGGTGTTGCTGGACTTGTTTTACCATTGTCGAAGATGTCTTGTCGAAGATGTCTCGGGAGAAGGAATATCCTTCGTTGACCGTGAGAGCTTGTGATGGGCTAAGTTGGGACTCCCCTGCAGGGATTTGATCTTTCGAAAGCCGTGCCGGCGGTTATGGGCAATTTGTTAATGTCTGGTTGTAGATAACATGAAAACTTAACTTATATAAATGAATCAACCGCGTGTGTTACCGTGATGGTCTCTTCTCGGCGGAGTCCGGGAAGTGAACACGGTGTTGGAGTAATGTTTGACGTAGGTTGTTATAGGATCACTTCTTGATCATAGTTCTTCGTTCGTGCTTTGCCTTCTCTTCTCGCTCTCTTTTGCGAACAGGTTAGCCACCATATATGCTAGTCGCTTGCGGCAGCTCCACATATTACCTTGCCTTACCTATAAGCTTAAATAGTCTTGATCGCGAGGGTGTGAGATTGCTGAGTCCCCTGTGACTCACAGTTTAGTTCCAAAACCAGATGCAGGGACCAATGATTCCGTTCCAGATGATGCGCTTGAGCTCAAGTGGGAGTTCGACGAAGACTCACGCCGTTACTATGTGTCTTTCCCAGATGATCAGTAGTGGTGCCCAGTTGGGGCGATCAGGACCATGTCGCATGTTGGGGTTGTTCTTTTATTTTGGTACCACAGTCGGACCATGAGTGTATTGGATGATTGTAATGTTATTCATGTATTTGTGTGACGTGGCGAGTGTAAGCCAACTATGTACCTTTTTCCCCTATTATCTATTTACATGGGTTGTTGTGAAGATTACCTTACTTGCGATATTGCTTTCAATGCGGTTATGCCTCTAAGTTGTGCTTCGACACGTAGGAGATATAGCCGCATCGAGGGCGTTACAACCCACCAGGGCGTGCCAGGAGGCCCAGGCACGCTCTGGTGGGTTGTGCCCACCTCGGGTGCCCCCCAGACCGCCTCTTCGCTTTATAAATACCCCAATATTCTAGAAACCCTAGGGGAGTCGATGAAATATTCATACAGCCACCGCAGAGTCGAGAACCACCAGATCCAATCTAGACACCATCTCGAATGGGGTTCACCACCTCCATTGGTGCCTCTCTGATGATGCGTGACACTACAAAAAATACACTTCCGTGATTATATGTGTTTGTCATAGTAGGTCTCGTTTTTTGTCATGCATGTACATCCATGACAATTTTATGACAGAATCAAGATAGTCATACCTATGCTATCGTAGAAGTGTTGCATGACATTACCAAAATTATCATCATTCAAGTGTCCACTTCCATGTAGATAAATGGTGCGTCATGGAAGTGCTTTCGTCAAGGGTGACCGACACGTGGCATCCACCGTAACGGGTCGCCGTTAAGCTATCGGGTCTGGTTTTGGATACGATAACCCGCTAACAGCCCGAACCAATGAGGATTTTCCACGTGTGAAATTCTCATTGGCCGGAGGAAACACGTGTTGGCTCACCGTTGGGATAGATTTCATACATTCATTGGATAGGAGGCGCCTATGATACGTTGACACGTGGCACGACCCAACAGAGGCCGGCCCGTTTGACTTAGTCAAAAGGTAATGGGCCGGCCCATGGAAAGCCTGTTAACGGCCTGTTCGTATATAGCCCATTTACGGCCCGCTAACTCATGGCCCGTTACGACCTATTGGAATTAAGCCCAGTAGCTTCATCTGGGCCGTCCAATATGATTCTGGCCTGTTGTAACTTCCAGCCCATGTATGGCTGATACGTCTCCATCATATCTACTTTTCCAAACACTTTTGACCTTGTTTTGGAGTCTAACTTGCATGATTTGAATGGAACTAACCCGGACTGATGCTGTTTTTAGCAGAATTGCCATGGTGTTATTTTTGTGCAGAAATAGAACTTCTCGGAATGACCTGAAACTTCATGGAGAATATATTTGGAATTTATAAAAAATACTGGCGAAAGAATCAACACTAGGGGGGCCACACCCTGTCCACGAGGGTGGGGGCGCACCCACCCCCTAGGGCGTGCCCACTGTCTCGTGGGCCCCTGAGGCTCCATCAGCGTCAACTCCAACTCTATATATTCACGTTCGGGGAGAAAAAAATCAGAGAGAAGGATTCATCGCGTTTTATGATAAGGGGAATCTGTCGCCATCGTCATCATCAACCTTCCTCCATAACCAATTGCATGATGCTAACCGCCGTGCGTGAGTAATTCCATCGTAGGCTTGTTGGACGGTGATGGGTTGGATGAGATTTATCATGTAATCGAGTTAGTTTTGTTAGGGTTTGATCCGTAGTATCTATTATGTTCTGAGATTGATGTTGCGATGACTTTGCTATGCTTAATGCTTTTCACTAGGGCCCGAGTGCCATGATTTCAGATCTGAACCTATTTTGTTTCCATGAATATATGTGAGTTCTGGATCCTATCTTGCAAGTCAATAGTCACCTATTATGTGTTATGATCCGTTAACCCCAAAGTGACAATAATCGGGACAATTACCGGTGATGACCATAGTTTGAGGAGTTCATGTATTCACTAAGTGCTAATGCTTTGTTCCGATACTATATTAAAAGGAGGCCTTAATATCCCTTAGTTTCCAATAGGACCCTGCTGCCACGGGAGGGTAGGACAAAAGATGTCATGCAAGTTCTTTTCCATAAGCACGTATGACTATATTCGGAATACATGCCTACATTACATTAATGAACTGGAGCTAGTTCTGTGTCACCCTATGTTATAACTGTTGCATGAGGAACCGCATCCGACATAATTATCCAGCACTGATCCATTGCCTATGAGCTTTTCACATATTGATCTTTGCTTAGTTACTCTACCATTGCCATTGTTACAATTACTACAAAACCAATACTATTACTTTTTCCACCGTTACCGTTACTTCCATATTACTTTGCTACTAAATACTTTGCTACAGATGTTAAGTCTTTCAGGTGCGGTTGAATTGACAACTCAACTGTTAATACTTGAGAATATGCTTTGACTCCCCTTGTGTCGAATCAATAAATTTGGATTGAATACTCTACCCTCGAAAACTGTTGCGATCCCCTATACTTGTGGGTTATCAAGATTATTTTCTGGTGCCGTTGCCGGGGAGCATAGCTCTATTCTTTGAGTCACTTGGGATTTATATCTGTTGATCATTATGAACAACTTGAAAGATGAAAGAACCAAGATTTTCCCTCAACTACGAGGGGAGGAAAGGAATTGCCATCTAGCTCTGCACTTGATTCACCTTCTGTTATGAGTAAACTTGCGACACATATTGCTGCTATTCATTCTGATATGTCGCATGTTATCGATGATGCCACTTCTGCTATGCATGATGCTTATGATGAAACTACTTCTATGCCTGATAATACTGTGCCAGTAGGTGAATTTCTTGATGAAAAACTTGCTACGGTTAGAGAGAATGAAATTATTGAAACTGATAATATTGATGAAAGTGATGATGAAGATTCTCCCCCTAGATATGAATTGCTTGTTGTGCCTGAGGGATCTGTTATGGATGAAGAAACTGCTAGAGACTTTTTAGCTCACAATTATAGATATGATCTTAAGAAACTATTAGCTAAGCTGAAAGAGAAATACTTGAATGCTAGAATGAAACATGACCCTGCTTTTGCTACTTCACCTATCTGTATCACCAATAAGGATTGTGATTTCTCTGTCGATCCTGAGTTAAATTACTTTGGTTGAATCTGATCCTTTTTATGGCTATGAATCTGAAACTATTGTGGCACATCTTACTAAATTACATGATATAGCCACCATGTTCACTAATGATGAGAAAACTCGCTATTACTTTATCATTAAGTTGTTTCCATTCTCATTAAAGGGTGATGCTAAAACATGGTTTAATTCTCTTGATCCTGGTTGTGTGCATAGTCCCCAGGATATGATTTATTACTTCTCTGCTAAATATTTTTCCTCGCTCATAAGAAACAAGCTGCCTTAAGGGAAATATATAATTTTGTGCAAATTTAGGAAGAGAGTCTCCCACAAGCTTGGGGGAGGCTTCCCCAATTACTTAATGCTTTGCCTGATCATCCTCTCAAGAAAAATGAAATACTTGATATCTTTTATTGACTAACCGATGCTTTTAGAGACCACCTGGATAGTTGTGCTGGTTGTGTTTTCAGGGAAAGAACTGTTGATCAAGCTGAATTGCTATTGAATAATATGTTGAGTAATGAAAATGATTGGACACTTCCTGAACCAACCCCTAAGCCAACTCCGAAGAAAAGGGGTATTCTATTTCTCAGTCCTGAAGATATGCAAGAGGCAAAGAAATCTATGAAAGAAAAGGGTATTAAAGCTGAAGATGTTAATAATTTACCACCTATTGAAGGGATACATGGTCTTAATAACCCGACACAGGTAGTAAAGGTAAATTCTCTCTATATATTTGATGAAGGTGATATTCCTCGTTATAAGTCTGCTAGCCAATTAGATGAGTTTGATAATTTTATTGTTAAACAAGAAAACTTCAATGCTTATGTTGGTAGAAAATTGAAACATAATGCTTATATGATTGAACACTTGAGTGACTATATGTCTAGAGTTAAAGGTGAACTTAAACTTATTAGTAAACATGCTGCTATGGTTACCACTCAAGTAGAACAAGTGCTTAAAGCTCAGAATGATTTGCTCAATGAATTAGATAATAGGAAAAATGAAACTGCTATTAGAGTTGTGACTAGAGGGGGTAAAATGACTCAGGAACCTTTGTATCCTGAGGGCCACCCTAAGAGAATTGAGCAACATTCTTAGAGAACTAATTTGATGCACCTAGTTTTTCTAAGAAGAAGAAAAAGAAAGATGATAGGACTTTGCATGCTTCTAGTGAACCTGTTGTTGACACACCTGAGAATCCCAAAGATATTTCTATTTGTGATGCTAAAACACAATCTGTTAATGAACATGAACCTAGTGGTAATGTTAATGATGATGCTCAACCTAGCAACAATAATGATGTAGAAGTTGAACCTGTTGTTGATCTTGATAACCCACAATCAACGTATCCAATGTTATGATAAGAGAGACTTTGTTGCTAGGAAGCACGGTAAAGAAAGAGAACCATGGGTTCAGAAACCCATGCCTTTTCCTCCAAAACTATCCAAGAAACAAGATGATGAGGATTTTGAGCGCTTTGCTGAAATGATTAGACCTATCTTTTTGCGTATGCGTTTGACTGATATCCTTAAAATGAATCCTTATGCTAAGTACATGAAATATATTGTTACAAATAAAAGAAAGATATCGTAAGCTAAAATTTGCACCATGCTTGCCAATTATACTTTTAAGGGTGGAATACCAAAGAAACTAGGAGATCCAGGAGTACCAACTATACCATGCTCCATTAAAAGAAACTATGTTAAAACTACTTTATGTGATCTTGGAGCCGGTGTTAGTGTTATGCCTCTCTCTTTATATCATAGACATGATTTGAATAAGTTGACACCTACTGAAATATCTTTGCAAATGGTCGATAAATCAACTACTATACCTATCGGTATTTGTGAGGATGTGCCTGTTGTGGTTGCAAACGTTACTATTTTAACAAACTTTGTTATTCTTGATATTCCCGAGGACGAATATGTCGATTATCCTTGGTAGACCCTTTTTGAATACTGTAGGGGCTGTTATTGATTGCAACAAAGGCAATGTCACTTTTCATGTTAATGGTAATGAGCATACAGTACACTTTCCGAGGAAACAACCTCAAGTCCACAGTATTAATTCTATTGGAAAAATTCCAATGATTATTATTGGAGGTTTTGAATTTCCTCTTCCTACTGTCAAGAAGAAATACGATATTCTTATTGTTGGGGACGTGCATATCCCCGTTGAGGTAACTTAGTGTTATTCGAAAATTCTCTGGTTTCATGTTATTCAAAAAGAGTATGTTAACAAGACTTGATCAACCTTGTTAGTGGATTCCTATTTGATGAGCATGAGATGGATGAAGTTAGAAAGCACAACTCTCTATACCCTCTTTTTTACTTTCTGTTATTTATATTAAATAAAGCAAAAATAGTATTTCCTGTCTGTTTTCTGAATTATCCTTGCAATAAAAAATACCCAAAAAAATTTCTCCAAATGTCCTGAAAATTTTAGATGATTTTTTGTAGAATATTTAAGAATTATTGGCACTGAGAACACACCAGGGGGACACACCACTTGGCTACGAGGGTCCAGGGCGTGCCCACCCCCTGGGGCATGCCCCCTGCCTCATGGACCCCACGTGGGCCCCTCCACTTATTCTTGCACCCACACACTTCGTCTTCCTCCAGAAAAAATCCTCCACTAGCTCAAACCCGAGTTCTACCTCATCTTGCTACCATTTTCGATCTCCTAGCTCAAAGCTCCATTCACAAAACTGCTTTGGGGGATTCTTCTTCGGTATGTGACTCCTCCAATGGTCCAATTAGTTTTTGTTTAGTGCTTTATTTATTGCAAAATTTTGTTGCTTAGGTGACCCTGTTCTTGAGCTTGCATGTCAAATTTATGTCGTCAAAAGTAGTTTTAATGCATGATATAGCCTCTAGACACTTGTGGGAGTAGTTGCTATCAATCCTTTTGAGTTTGACTCACTTTTATTTTTGAGTCACTAAAAATTTCAGAATTTTTTCAGAGAAAATGATGAAGAGATTGTTGAGGGGCTCTTCGAGCCGAAGCTCGAAGGATAAGCAAAGTGAAGAGAATAAGAAGCCCAAATATAATCTCCCTCGCACTGTAGAGGTTCGGCCGTGTGAATGGCCTTGTGATGAGTTCTTGAGAGAAGCCAGGATTTATGAAGATTTTTATTATTTGGCTCAGAATGCAGGCCTCATCGACTTCCTCCGCGACCAGCGCGAACAGTATCTCCTCCTCACTAATATTTTCATGCAAAAAATTTACTATCATGCAAAGAAATCACCACCTTCGGTGGAATTTCACTTATATGATGAGGTTAAGGAGATGTCACTATATGATTTTTGTTGGGTCTGTAAGATACCCTTTGAGGGCAGCATAGAGGAACCACATCGTAATTATGTGGAGGGATTTATTGATATGATTGCTGTAGGGGAAACGAGCAAACTTTCCGATGCAAGAATTACTTTGCAATATTTGCTAGTAGATGCTTAATTGGTCGCGGGAACAGTGGAAACCTTAGTGCCCCTGATATTGTTATTTTATGCCATGCCTTGTTTCATGATACAACTTTCAGTCTAGGCGCTATTGTTGCTAAACGGTTAAATCTGAACCATACAAAGGGTCCCATCCTTGTAGGCATCTTTGCTTCTCGCCTTGCTGCACACTTCAGCATACCTATTAGGCATTATGAGAAAGAGGAAAAGTTGATGCCCCTACTTTCTAGATTATAAGTGTATGATAGCACATGGTTTTATTTTTAAGGATAAGAAGAAGGTGCTTAAGTATAGATTGATATTTGATAAAAATTACTATGAGATTATTACCTTGCCTACGCCCTCTTTGTTTAACATATTTTCACGCATGTACCTCGTTTTGCCAGAGGCCGTTCATGCATACTGGAGCCTGACACCAGCTCTAGAGCATGAGACGGAGCCATCCCTTGACACTTATCGACAGTCTATTTATCGGTGGGATTCAGAGGAGATCGCCAACCAATGAAACCCAGAGGACACTCCTACGTACACCGGAGAGGGCAGCTTTGAGCCAAGGCCCTATACCAACTTAGGCCAAAAGCCTAAGCTTGGGGGAGTACGAATTTGTCACCGACATTACATTCATGTTCGCACACCCATGATAGTTGTCGGTGCTCATACTTTTTCATTGTACTATCCATGCTAGTTTATTTTCTTTTCTAGCATCCTTCTTGTGTGTTTGAAAAACCTTAAGAAAAACAAAAAAAAATAGTTGTAGCTTTTAGCTAGTTTACTTTCCATGCCTGTAGTAGTAATTAAAAGAAAACCCAAAAAGATTTCTCATTTTTCTTTTGCTTGTTGGGAGCTTTCCCATGTAAATAGTTTTATTTCCTTTCTTTTCCTTGGGGGTTGAGAGGAGAAGACCATGATGAAATTGTTGATTGGCTCTCATATGCATTACTGTTGATCTAGAAAAGAGCCCATATTACCTTGTCTTCTCCCTTATATTGAATGCTTACAGATTCCAGCTTAGTCCAATGCACGTGCACTATTATTATTATCCACACCATTCGGTTGTGCAAGTGAAAGGCAATAATAAAGATATATGAAGGACTGATTGAGATGAGAGAAGCTGGTATGAACTCGAGCTATCTTGTTTTTGTAAATATGATTAGTTCATCATTCCTGATCCAACCCATTATGAATGAAACATGTTTGCAATGAAAATTAGAGATTATTCTTGCTCATGCCATGCTTAATTAGCTAGGAGTTTATAATGGTTTACCTTTGCGTGCCAACATGCTATTAAAATGGTTGTGGTGTGGTATGATAGGGTGATATCCTCCTTTGAACGATTCGAGTGGCTTGACTTGGCACATGTTCACGCATGTAGTTGAAACAAAATCAACATAGCCTCCATGATATTTATGTTCATGGTGAATTATATCCTACTCATACTTGCACTCAGTATTAATTAATTTTAAATGCATGTTCATGATTGTTGTCGCTCTCTAGCTGGTCGCTTCCCAGTCTCTTTCTAGACTTCACTTGTACTAAGCGGGAATACTACTTGTGCATCCACTTCCATAAACCCCAAAAGTTATTCCATATGAGTCCACCATACCTTCCTATATGCAGTATCTACCTGTCGTTCCAAGTAAATTTGTATGTGCCAAACACTAAACCTTCAAATGAAATTCCATTTTGTATGCTCGAATAGCTCATGTATCAACTAGGGTTGTATATATCTTCCATGCTAGGTGGGTTATTTTCACGAGGAGTGGACTCTACTCCTCATTCATGAGAAAATGGCTGGTAACCGGGATGCCCAGTCCCATGCTTAAATTAAAATAATCGCAAACAAAACTCCCCCAGGATTGTTGTTAGTTGGAGGCACATGTTGTTTTGGATAAGCCATGGATTGATGTTTGTTGGTGGTGGGGGAGTATAAACTTTACCATTCTGTTTAGGAACCGCCTATAATGTGTGTAGCATGGAATATATCAAGATCTCTCGGTTGTTATGTTGACAATGAAAGTATACCACTCAAAATATTAATTATCTCTATTTCAAAAATCGAGCTCTGGCACCTCTACAAATCCCTGCTTCCCTCTGCGAAGGGTCTGTCTATTTACTTTTATGTTGAAGTCATCACCCTCTTATTAAAAAGCACCAGTTGGAGAGCACCCCTGTCATGTGCATGCATTACTATTAGTTTACATTGAGTATGACTATGATTGGATCTCTTTTACCATGAATTACAATGTTTAGTCAGTCCTTGAACTTCAGAGGTGCTCTGCATTTATGTTTTGCGGTCTCAGAAAGGGCTAGCGAGATACCATCTTGTTATATCATATTATGATTGTTTTGAGAAAGTGTTGTCATCCGAGATTTACTATTATTGCTCGCTATTTGATTATGCCATTGATATGGTTATTGTGAATATGGTTAGTTCATAATCTTTGCTGAAAATTGAATCCTGGCTTTACATATTTACAACAACAAGATCAAACAGAGTTTGTAAAAGTTTTTCTTTATCACTTTCAGTTTGTCAACTGAATTGCTTGAGGACAAGCAAAGGTTTAAGCTTGGGGGAGTTGATACGTCTCCATCGTATCTACTTTTCCAAACACTTTTGACCTTGTTTTGGACTCTAACATGCATGATATGAATGGAATTAACCCGGACTGACGTTGTTTTCAGCAGAATTGCCATGGTGTTATTTTTCTGCAGAAATAGAAGTTCTCAGAATGACCTGAAACTTCATAAAGAATATTTTTTGAATATATAAAAAATATTAGCGAAAGAATCAACACTAGGGGGCCCACACCCTGTCCATGAGGGTGGGGGCGCGCCCACCCCCCTGGGGCGTGCCCCCCTGTCTCGTGGGCCCCATGAGGCTCCACGGACCTCAACTCCAACTCTATATATTCACGTTCGGGGAGAAAAATCATAGAGAAGGATTCAGCGCGTTTTACGATACGGAGCCGCCGCCAAGCCCTAATCTCTCTCGGGAGGGCTGATCTGGAGTCCGTTTGGGGCTCCAGAGAGGGGAATCCGTCGCCATCACCGTCATCAACCTTCCTCCATCACTAATTTCATGATGCTCACCGCCGTGCGTGAGTAATTCCATCGTAGGCTTGCTGGACGGTGATGGGTTGGATGAGATTTATCATGTGATCGAGTTAGTTTTGTTAGGGTTTGATCCCTAATACCCATTATGTTCTGAGATTCATGTTGCTATGACTTTGCTATGCTTAATGCTTGTCACTAGGGCCCGAGTGCCATGATTTCAGATCTGAACCTATTATGTTTCCATGAATATATGTGAGTTCTGGATCCTATCTTGCAAGTCAATAGTTATGTGTTATGATCCGTTAACCCCGAAGTGACAATAATCGGGACAATTACCGGTGATGACCATAGTTTGAGGAGTTTATGTATTTACTAAGTGTTAATGCTTTGTTCTGGTACTCTTTTAAATGGAGGCCTTAATATCCCTTAGTTTCCAATAGGACCCCGCTGCCACGGGAGGGTAGGACAAAAGATGCCATGCAAGTTCTTTTCCATAAGCACGTATGACAATATTCGGAATACATGCCTACATTACATTGATGAACTGGAGCTAGTTTTGTGTCACCCTATGTTATAACTGTTGCATGAGGAATCGCATCCGACATAATTATCCATCACTGATCCATTGCCTACGAGCTTTTCACATATTGATCTTTGCTTAGTTACTTTACCGTTGCCATTGTTACAATTACTACAAAACCAATACTATTACTTTTGCCGCCGTTACCGTTACTTCCATATTACTTTGCTACTAAATACTTTGCTGTAGATATTAAGTCTTTTAGGTGTGGTTGAATTGACAACTCAACTGTTAATACTTGAGAATATTCTTTGGCTCGTCTTGTGTCGAATCAATAAATTTGGGTTGAATACTCTACCCTCGAAAACTGTTGCGATCCCCTATACTTGTGGGTCATCAATGGCCCATGATGTCTTTCGGCCCATACGAGGCCATTTGTAACTCTTGGCCCATTAACGGATCGTGGTGAATCTGGCCCGCAATGAACAGTGTACCACTTTATACCCATTAATGGCACATTATTTCATTGGGCCATTTCCAACTCGTGTTATCTTCCGGCCTTCTCAAGGTCCATTTATTCATGGGCTCATTTCCAGCATTCGGTTATTTACGGCCCGTACTAGCCTTTTCTGCTTGTGTGCCAAATTCAGCCCGTGGTTACTATCGGTCCGTTTGCGGCCCGTTAATCCGTTGGGCCATTTTCATAGCGTCATCAAATACGACCCATGAACGACGGCCCGTTATTGTCGGCCCATGAACGGACGATTCCAAATCTAGCCCGTTTAGGGCCCATAATGCAGTCTGTTATTGGCCCATGTTTGGCCGATCGATCATACGACCCATAGAAGGCCCATTGATGCTACGGCCCATAGAAGGCCCATTGTTTCTACGGCCCATAGAAGGCCCATTGTTTCTACGGCCCTTAGAAGGCCCATTGTTTCTACGGCCCGTAGAAGGCCCATGGTAACTACAGTAAATATGTAGCCCATGGTTATTGTGGCCTAGTTTGAAAAAAATAGGTTATTGCGGCCACTAGCAAACCGCGGAAAAAGAACTGCACTGACTGCAAGCAAACAAATAAACAAGACAACAAGGAAATAAATAAGCAAGCAACTTACGCTAGGCTATCACGGCTATTGCACATATTACATCCACTAGGCATCAAAGTTCGCCACCAGTGCAAATATAGGGAACAAAGCAGCATATCATATACACTGGTTGTCAAAGTTGGCGACCAATGCAAATAAACACCGCAGCAAAACAAGTCCAGAACTGAAAACCACTTCAGAAGAGCTCAGGAAACAATATCCTGGGTACCCATAATGCTGGTAAGATGCTTAGCAAGCTTATTAACTTTCTCTTATTTGGCGCTTAAATCCTCCAACACTTGCTGTTGCACCAGAAAGTATGCATCTATATTCTGCATTGACTTCCCTAGTCCTTCGGCTTCCTGTCACATAACATCTGATCGATGTATTTCAACTTGAAGTTGAGACTCAAGAAGACGAACTAATTCATGCAGCGAGTTCGAAGAGCTGGTGCCAGCAGTAGTAGCCAGTAACTCAAACACTACATCAAGACAGGACTTGGGGGTTGTCTCAGTGTCTTCAAGATAGTTTTTATCAGCTTTCTTGGAGACCAACAAGGTTGTCTCACTATCTTGAATCTTATCTGCATTACTTCCTTTACCATTGCATAACGGGGTACTCTTCTCCAATATTTGATCAGTGTTCTAAAAGAGAAACAAACAAACACATCACAGGTTTACCATGTTGTGTATGAAACTCATTTTGGTAAACCAGTTCAGTAGTAAGGTGGAAAGGATAACAGCATGAAACAAACATATATCTATGTAGTATGGTCACTGTATGGTCTATATCATTCTATTTTATGTTGACAAATCAAGATAGAGACAGTTCGAATCATATCTATTTAAGACAAAGCAGCATAGACAGAATATAAGTGTGGGAAACTACACATCAATAACAACACTTGTAATGTGCATGGCATGAGAACATAACTGTTTATTCAATTGGAATTGAAATCAACATAGAGCAAGTTATAACAACAAACACGTTAAAGAAATAGGTTTAAAACATACCTGTTGCGCCATTGGAGTTTCAATTGCATCCTTCAAATTTTAAATTAGTTGGTATGAGTAAATATAGTGATGCAAGAGCAAAGTACTATGAACCATAGCTACAGAACCTGACCTAATAAAAATTCTTCTTCTTTAAGCGTTGACTTGGGGTTTGGAGTGGTGGTCCTCGTGCTTTGGGCACTGCAGTTGCCTTACTAACTTCTCGTGTTTGGGTGCTCTGTGGTGGAGACGGTGTTGTGTCAACTGGAACTGGGTTACTATCTGCTGGGGTTGGGGTTAGAAGGGGTGTAGCTGGTTCTCTGTCCAACTGGGTAGGGGTACAATCCGCGTCAGTCTAGGTTATGTGTGGTGGGCCTGGTTCTTGGGCAAGTACAACTGTGGTTCTATCAGCATCGACAGTAGCACGATCTTTTCTGAAGACCATGTTTTTACTCCCACAAATACTACCATCACCCCCTCCAATTGAAATGGCTGATAAACAAGAAAAGTAATTGAATGTACAGACATTGTAAGATAGACATGTGCAATGGATAGTAGGGAAGAAAACAAGGCATGAAATAATTCACATTTATGTTGTCTTACCAAATAGAATAGCAGGACATAATTTCACATATATCATGGCTAATTGAACAGGATAGCATGACACAATTTTCACATGTATGATGGCTAACTAAACAAGATAGAATGACATACTTCAAAATATGATGACTATGTAAACAAGATGGCATGATATAACTATACGATGTGTCTATTAAAGTGGTTGGCATGCCATAAATCACAAACATGTCATCGATGGAAACATGATGGCATGATATAATTCATGGATAGAATGACATAATTCAAAATATGATGACTATGTAAACAGGATGAGATGATATAACTATATTATGTCTTTAGAAAATGGGTTGGCATGCCATAATTCAGATACATGTTGTCTATGTAAACATCATGGCATGATATAATTCAAATATATGATTTATATACTAAGCAAGTGAGCAGAGGGTAAGCGCATATATGATGTGTCAACTAAGGAGATGGCATTCAATATTGTGTATATGATGTAAAAACTAAGCATTGCAATACAACATATGCATGATATGAGTAATATAACCCTGCCAAGTTTGAGCATACACCTCAGGGGGATAATAGGACTGGTCATCTACCTCTGAATCCTCCTCTGAAGAGCTATCTGTAACCAGCAAGATATCTGCTGCAGCAGGTAGCATTGTCTGCTCTAAAGACCTTGTTTTCACTCCAGATTTCTCCATCACCAATTCAAATGGCTGATGCACAGGAAGAGCAGTTGAGTATACAAACATTGTCGACAAATGCAACTAGAAGTACAAAAAAGGACGGCATAATGTAATTCACATATATGATGCTTGGCTAAATAGCATGTCATTGCATAATTCACATGTATAAAGCATTGCAACAAGATATCATTGCATAATTCACATATATAATGTCATGCAACAAGATGGCATTGCATAATTCACATATATGGTAATTAGACACTAAACAGGTGGCATTCACACAAAGCATGTCTAAACTAAGCAAATGACATAGCAATGCAAGATACCATATGCAGGATATGAGCAACATAACCCTGCAAAGTTAGAGTATGCACCTCAAGGGGGAATTAGGACTGGTCATCTGTCTCTGAATCCTCCTCTGGGGAGCTACCCGTAACCAGCAAGACATGTGCTTTGTCAGATAGCATTGTCTGCTCTCAAGACCTTGTTTCCACTAAAGATTTTTCCATGACCATGCCGAATGGCTGATGCACAGGAAGAGTAATTGGATATACTAAAATTGTTGACAAATTTAACATGTAATAAAAAATAATGGCATGATATAATTCACATATAAGATGACTAGCTAACCAGGGTGGCATTGCAAAATTCACATATATGATGCCTGGCTAAACAAGATGGCATTGCATGATTCACATATACGATAAAGAAACTAAACATATGGCATTCACACAAAGCATGTCTAAACTAAGCAGATGACATATTTGATGTATAAAGTAAGCAATGCAAGGTACCATATGCATGATATTACCAACATCAGCATGCCAAGTTAGAGCGAAGACCTCATGGGGTAAATAGGAGTGGTCTTCTCCTTCTGAATCCCCCTCAAAACAGTTATCTTCCTCTTGACTACAATACGAAATGGGTGGAGGGGCTGCCTTTGCGCCCACCATGGAGCGACGTCTGCATGAAATTGTATTGCCACGCAAGGTTCATTTCCATTGTGTACAATAACTGGCATGCATAGGAATGAAACATAGTGAGATTATGTAAGGAGTGCATGCACAAATCCAGAGCAATGGTAGCAAACTATGGATGGACCCAAAACGAATGATAGCAGGCAGATAATAGCATTAGTTAAAAAATACAGATAATGGCTCCTTTAATGTTTGTTTCCACCCAACTTGAAACTCATAGTAGACACCCGAGATTAACCAGATAGTAGACAGATGGTACTAATAGCTACCCCAATATGTACCCCACAACCATTTAAAACTCAAGTTTCAACATTAGTTTGGACCTGACTCAGAGTCTAATGGGTGAACACGAAGATAAAGTAGCATGTCATCATATTAAGAGATGCATAACGTAAGCAGACATAGAAGAGTGCGACCTCTCTTGCGGACCCGTGTAGTCCTCAAGGACATATACTCAGTTGATGATGGTAATGCAGTTGTCGTGGCTGCCGGCGGCGGGAAAGAAGATCTGAGGCGGCGAAAGGCAGTCTGGAGAGCGGATCCCTGCAGTGGTGAACCCTTCCGTCATTGGAGCAGCTGAGTTGGGGTGGAACACAGCGCAGCAGGAGCAGGACAAACCACACATGGTTTTCTTTGACACATATGTGTAACAGAAGTAATTGTGTAAGGGCTTGTTTGAATTTTAGGATTCTAACAATGAAGGGATAGGAAATAGACAGGAAGAGGATAGGAATGCACGTGCAAAATAGAGAATTTAAAAACACAGGATTTCTGCCAATCTAGGTTTTTGGTTCACAAGAATTGGAAGATCACAGGATGCATAGAAGCATGGTGACATTAAGTCAAACCACAAGAAAATGTATGGTTATAATGCTATTATGCTACTATCTCTTACTCTTGTGCTTCATGAATAGGAATTTGAAAAGGAGGACAAGTGTAAATTAAAATTCCTACAGTTTTTCTTTCAAGGAGACACTAAAGGAACAAATCCTATAGTTTTCCTTTGCTCCATTCCTTTGAACCAGATGCATGAATAGTAGTACCATAGGAAACTTTCCAATTCTTATGTTTTTCCTTCACTTTTCCTTTCAAGCACTAGCGATTCTAGTAGGCAGGCTTGAGAAAGGAAAAGCCTACACTCAAAAACTGATTTTGTGCTACTTCTACTACTTTCGACCTAGGCCACTGCCCTACTAGCGCAACTCCCAGGCCCATCGACAAATGCACAGCTCAAACACGCAGAGATAAATAATGATGGCGTTCAAGAGAGTCCATCACGGATAGCTAAGTTGTGTGGTACCTCATTGCTTGTCATATCATAGGATAAAATAATCGTATTTCACATTGCTACATGTGCTCAGTGGACAATATATATAACATGTAGAGTAAAAAAGAGATGCAACAAGTGTACAACCTCTTTGGTGAAGCCATGTTGATCCTAGCATGATTGGGTTGGTCCGTGAGGATGCTCCGGCTGACTTGGCTGTCGGAGGAGGGGAGGAAGATCTTAGGCGTCTGGAGATGGAGCCCGGGGTACTGCTCCTCTATGATGGAGGATTTCGTCGTTGGAGCAGCTCCGGTGAGTTGTACGACGCTGTCGGTGTTCTAGGAACGGGGGTCCCCATACTTGCCTGCCTGCGGCCCACGACGTGGCTCTGCGAGCGGGCCCGTACATCCCATCTTCACCAACAAGCATTCAAGACCCTCGCGAGGGGCCAAGGCTCGCGAGGTGGACGACATGAGACCTCCTCAGGAGCGGCCTCACCAGGCTGGTTCGCGAGGGGCGAAGAGATCAAGGCCAGGAAAACCTCGCGAGGTTCCGATGATGTGAGCCATGACGACCAAGGCCTGGCGGGCGCCAACACGCACAGTGTCCTTGTTTCCTCTTTGGTGCTAAGGAGGCAAGCACAGACGCAGGGTACCGAGGCGTCAAGAAAAGGTTTCCATATCAGTGCAACAAGACCAATACCAGCAGGACGGCAAGACGGAGGTCACCGTGGAGGCCAAGACGGCGTGACCACCAGAGCCTTTGGCAGGCGAAGACTGCTTTTGTCAGGATAAGTTGTACTAGCTGACCCCTTTCAAATTGGCCGTTGTTGGCTCCCTTCCCGCTCAATATTTTGGGAGAGGACCAGGGCCTCTACAAATAGGACTAGCCACCACCGTAGCTAGGAGGATGATACGTCTCCAACGTATCTATAATTTTTGATTGCTCCATGCTATATTATCTACTGTTTTGGACAGTATTGGGCTTTATTATCCACTTTTATATTATTTTTGGGACTAAACTATTAACCGGAGGCCCAGCCCAGAATTGTTGTTTTTTGCCCATTTTAGGGTTTCGAAGAAAAGGAATATCAAACGGAGTCCAAACGGAATGAAACCTTCGGGAACATGATTTTCTCACCGAACATGATCCAGGAGACTTGAACCCTACGTCAAGCAACCAACAAGGAGGCCACGAGGTAGGGGGCGCGCCTACCCCCCCAAGCACGCCCTCCACCCTCGTGAGCCCCCTGTTGCTCCATCTACGTACTTCTTCCTCCTATATATACCTACGTACCCCCAAACGATCAGATACGGAGCCAAAACCCTAATTCCACCGCCGTAATTTCCAGTATCCACGAGATCCCATCTTGGGGCCTATTCCGGAGCTTCGCCGGAGGGGGCATCGATCACGGAGGGCTTCTACATCAACACGATAGCCTCTCCGATGAAGTGTGAGTAGTTTACCTCGGACCTACGGGTCCATAGTTATTAGCTAGATGGCTTCTTCTCTCTTTTTGGATCTCAATACAAAGTTCTCCCCCTCTCTTGTGGAGATCTATTCGATGTAATCTTCTTTTGCGGTGTGTTTGTTGAGACCGATGAATTGTGGGTTTATGATCAAGTTTATCTATGAACAATATTTGAATCTTCTCTGAATTCTTTTATGTATGATTGGTTATCTTTGCAAGTCTCTTCGAATTGTCAGTTTGGTTTGGCCTACTAGATTGATCTTTCTTGCAATGGGAGAAGTGCTTAGCTTTGGGTTCAATCTTGCGGTGTCCTTTCTCAGTGACAGTAGGGGCAGCAAGGCATGTATTGTATTGTTGCCATCGAGGATAACACGATGGGGTTCTTATCATATTGCATGAATTTATCCCTCCACATCATGTCATCTTGCTTAAGGCGTTACTCTGTTCTTATGAACTTAATACTCTAGATGCATGCTGGATAGCGGTCGATGTGTGGAGTAACAGTAGTAGATGCAGGCAGGAGTCGGTCTACTTGTCTTGGACGTGATGCCTATTGCTACCTGTTGAGCACTGCGTTGGATTTCCCCGAAGAGGAAAGGATGATGTAGAAAAGTAGCGTAAGTATTTCCCTCAGTTTTTGAGAACCAAGGTATCAATCCAGTAGGAGGCTACGCGCGAGTCCCTCGTACCTGCACAAAGCAAATAGCTCCTCGCAACCAACGCGATAAGGGGTTGTCAATCCCTTCACGGTCACTTACGAGAGTGAGATCTGATACATATGATAAGATAATTTTTTTGGTATTTTTATGATAAAGATGCAAAGTAAAATAAACGCAAAGGAAATAACTAAGTATTGGAAGATTAATATGATGAAGATAGACCTGGGGCCATAGGTTTCACTAGTGGCTTCTCTCAAGAGCATAGGTATTTTACGGTGGGTGAACGAATTACTGTTGAGAAATTGACAGAATTGAGCATAGTTATGAGAATATCTAGGTATGATCATGTATATAGGCATCACGTCCGAGACAAGTAGACCGACTCCTGCCTGCATCTACTACTATTACTCCACTCAACGACCGCTATCCAGCATGCATCTAGAGTCTTAAGTTCATGAAAATAGAGTAACGCCTTAAGCAAGATGACATGATGTAGAGGGATAACCTCATTCAATATGATGAAAACCCCATCTTGTTATCCTCGATGGCAACAATACAATATATGCCTTGCTGCCCCTAGTGTCACTGGGAAAGGACACCGCAAGATTGAACCCAAAGCTAAGAACTTCTCCCATGGCAAGAAAGATCAATCTAGTAGGCCAAACCAAACTGATAATTCGAAGAGACTTGCAAAGATAACCAATCATACATAAAAGAATTCAGAGAAGATTCAAATGTTTTTCATAGATAGACTTGATCATAACACTACAAAAAAATACACTTCCATGATGATACGTGTTTGTCACAGTAGGTCGCGTTTTTTGTCATGCAAGTACATCCATGACAAATTTATGACAGAATCAAGATAGTCATACCTGTGCTGTCGTAGAAGTGTTCCATGACATTACCAAAATTATCATCACGGAAGTGTCCACTTCCATGACGATAAATCGCATGTCACAGAAGTGCTTTCGTCCAGGGTGACCGACACATGGCATCCACCGTAACGGAATGCCGTTAAGCTATCGGGTCGGTTTTTGGATCCGATAACCCGTTAACAGCCCCGACCAATGGGGATTTTCCACGTGTAAAATCATCATTGGCTGGAGGAAACACGTGTCGGCTCATCGTTGGGACAGATGTCATCCACTCATTAGACAGAAGGCCCTTATGATACGTCGACACGTGGCACGGCCCAACGGAGGCCCATTCCTGTGAAAAGGCCGACCCGTTTGACTTGGTCAAAAGGTGGCGGGCCGGCCCATGGAAAGCCTGTTAACGGCCTGTTCGCATATAGCCCATTTACAGCCTGCTAACCCAAGGCCCATTACGCCCTATCTGAATTAGGCCCAGTAGCGTCATCTGGGCCATCCAATATGATTCTAGCCCGTTTTCACTTCTGGCCCATGTATGGCCCATGACGTCTTTCGGCCCATATGAGGCCCTATGTAACTCTTGGCCTATTAACGGCCCATGGTGAAATTGGCCCGTAATGAACAGTGTATGACTTTACACCCATTAACGACCCGTGGTGAAACTGGCCTGTAATGAACAGTGTATCACTTTATACCCATTAACGGCCTGTTATTCCGTTGGGCCATTTCTAGCCCATGTTATCTTTCGGCCTTCTCAAAGCCCATTTATTCTTGGGCTCATTTCCAGCATTCGTTTACTTACGGCCTGTTACTGTCATTTTCTGCTTGTGGGCCAAATTCAGCCCGTGGTTACAGTCGGCCTGTTTGTGGTCCGTTAATACGTTGGGCCATTTTCATAGCGTCATCAAATACGGCCTATTAATGATGGCCCGTTATGGTCGGCCCATGAACGGATGATTCCAACTCTAGCCCGTTTACGGCCATAATGCGGCCTGTTATTGGCTCATGTTTGCCCAATCGATCATACGGCCTGTATAAGGCCCATTGATGATACGGCCCGTAGAAGGCCCATTGTTTCTACGGCCCGTAGAAGGCCCATTGTTTCTACGGCCCGTAGAAGGCCTATTGTTTCTACGGCCCGTAGAAGGCCCACTATTTCTACGGCCCGTACGAGGCCCAGTGTCCATACTGCACTGACTACAAGCAAGCAAATAAACAAGACAACAAGGAAATAAATAAGCAAGAAACTTATGCTAGGCTATCATGGCTATTACACATATTACATCCACTGGGCATCAAAGTTCGCCACCAGTGCAAATATAGGGAACAAAGCAGCATATAAACGCCGCAGCAAAACAAGTCCAGAACTGAAACCACTTTAGAAGAGTTCAAGAAACAATATCCTGGGTACCCATAATGCTGGAAAGATGCTTAGCAAGCTTATTAACTTTCTCTTGTTTGGCGCTTAAATCCTCCAGCGCTTGCTGTTGCACAACAAAGTACGCATCTGAATTCTGCAGGGACTTCCTCGGTCCTTCGGCTTATTGCCGCAGCACAGCTGACTAATGCCTTTCAGCTTGTAGCTGAGACTGAAGAAGCCGAAGTGATTTAGGCAGCGAGTTCGAAGAGCTTGTGCCAGCGGTACTGGCCAGTAACTCGAACACTACATCAACGCAGGACTGTGGGGTTTTCTCACTGTCTACAAGATCATTTTTATCACCTTTCTTGGAGACCAACAGGGTTGTCTCACTATCTTGAACCTTATCTGCATTACTTTCTCTACCATTGCATAGTGGGGTGCTCTTCTCCAATATTCTGTTTGCATACTACAATAGATACAAGCAGACACATCACACGTTTTGCTTCTAGTATACGAAACTCATTTTGGTAAACCGGTTCAGTAGTAAGGTGGACAGGATAACATCATGAAACAAACATATATCTATGTACTATGGTCACTGTATTGTCCATATCATTCTAGTTTATGTTCCCTAATCAAGATAGAGACACACTTCAACTCATATATTTTTAAGACATAGCAGCATAGACAGAATATAAGTGTGAGAAACTACACAACATTAGCAGCACTTGTAATGTGCATCACATGAGAACATAACTTTTTATACAACTTAAACTAAAATCAACATAGAGCAAGAAGTTAGAACATCAACCAGTTAAAGAAATAGGTTTAAAACATACCTATTGCGCCATTGGAGTTTCAATTGGATCCTTCAAATTCGAAAGTAGTTGGTATGAGTAAATACAGTGATGCAACAGCAAAGGAGTATAGACCATAGCTACGGAATCTGACCTGAGAACAATTGCTCTTCTCTTTAAACGTGGAGTTTGGGTTAGCTGTGGTGGTCTTCGTGCTTTGGGCACTGCAGTAGCTTTACAAACTGCTCGTGTGGGGGTACTCTGTGGTGGACATGGTGCTTTGTCAACTATAAGTGGGTTACTATCCGCCGGGGTTGCGGTTAGATGGGTTGTAGCTGGTTCTCTGCCCAACGGTGTAAGTGTGCAATCTGGAAGAGTCTCGATTATGTGTGGTGGGGCTAGTTTGTGGGCCAGTACAACCACGGTTCTATCTGCATCGACGGGTACCACTGTCTTTTGTGAAGAACGGGTTTTTGCTCCCTTAGATACTGCCATCACCCCCTCCAATTCAAATGGCTGACAAACAAGAAAAGAAATTGAACGTACAGACATTGTATGATAGACAGTTGTGGTAATTCACATATATGTTGTCTAACCCAACAGGACAGCATGACACAATTTCACATATATGATGCCTAACTAAACAGGATAGCATGACACAGTTTCAGATATATGATGGATAACTTAACAGGATATAATGGCATAATTCAACATATGATGCGTACCTAAACAGGATGACATGACAAAACTATATGATGTCTTTCTAAAATAGGTTGGGATGAAATAATTCACATACATGTTGTCTAAGTATACATGATGGCATGATATAATTGACATAATTGATTCATATACTAAGCAGCTGGCACTCGCATGCATGATCTCTAAACTAAGCAGATAGAATTCAATATTGTGCATATGATGTCTAAACTAAGCAATGCAAGACACCATATGCATCATATGAGAAATATAAACATTGCAACTTAGAGCATACACCTCAGGTGGGATATAGGACTGGTCATCTGTCTCTGAATCCTCCTCTGAGGAGCTCCCTGTTACCATCGAGATATACGCTTCAACAGGTACCATTGCCTGCTCTGAAGAACTTGTTTTCACTCCAGATATTTCCATAACCGGCTCAAATGGCCGATACACATGAAGAGTAGTTCAATATACACACATTGTTGACAAATGGAATACGTAATGAAAAAAAGATGGCATGAGATAATTCACATATATGATGCCTGGCTCCATGGTGGTACATAATTCACATATATGATAACTGGCTGAAAAACATGGCATTGCATAATTCACATATCTGATATAGAAAGCAAACAGGAGGCATTCACACAAAGCATGTCTAATCTAAGCAGATGGCATGGCAATGCAAGACACCATATGCATGATATGAGCAATATAACCCAGCCAAGTTAGAGCATGCACCTCGGGGGGGGGGGGGGGGAGGGGGGGGGGGGATACGACTGGTCATCTCTCTCTGAATCCTCCTCTGAGGAGCTATCTGTAACCAGCAAGAAATCTGCATCGACAGGTAGCACTGACTGCTCATAAGACCTTGTTTTCACTCCAGATTTTCCCATGACCGACTCAAATGGCTGATGCATAGTAAGAGTAGATGAATGTATAAACATTGTTGACAAATGGAATACATTATGGAAAAAAATATGGCACGATACAATTCACATATACGATGACTGGCTAAACAGGATGGCATTGCATGATTCACGTATATGATGCCTGGCTAAAGAAGATGCCATTGCATAATTCCCATATACTCCCTCCGTTCCTAAATATTTGTCTTTTTTAGAGATTTCAAATGGACTACCACATACGGATGTATATAGACATATTTTAGAGTGTAGATTCACTCATTTTGTCCCGTATGTAGTCACTTGTTGAAATCTCTAAAAAGAAAAAATATTTAGGAATGGTGGGAGTATGATATAGAAACCAAACAAGTGGCATTCACACAAAGCAAATCTAAACTAAGCTGATGACATATAAGATGTATAATGTAAGCAATGCAAGGCGCCATATGCATGATATGACCAACATCGGCATGCCAGGTTAGAGCAAACACCTCAGGTGGTAAACAGGCGTGGTCAGCTCCTTCTGAATCTCCATCTGAACAGTTTTCTTCCTCTGGAATACAATCTGGAAATGCAGGAGGGGGGCCACTTCGCCCACCATGGAGCGGCGTCTGCATGACATTATATTCGCATGCAACGGTCTTCTCTTTTTCTCTACATGTTCAGTAGGATTGTGTACAATATCTGACATGCATAATAAAAAAATAGTTAGATTTTGTAAGACCTAAGGGGTGCATGCAAAAAATCAAGACTGATGGTAGCAAACGAGTGGATGGATCCAAAACTAATGATAGCAGGTAGATTATAGTTTCAGTTTGAAAAGATAGACAATGGATCATCTATTGTTTGTTGCCCACCCAACATGAACCACATAGAAGACCCAGATGAACCAGGTAGTAGACAGATACTATTCGTTGCTGGCTCGATATGAGACCCATGGGAAATTCAAAACTCAAGATTGAACAATAAAGTAGTAGGTAATAATAACCGATGTATAACATAAGCAAACACGAAAGACTGCGACCTCTCTTCCGGAACTGTGTAGTCCTCAGGTTCATCTGCTCAGTCGATGATGGTAATGCAGTTGGCGGCGAAAGGAAGTCTGCAGGGGGGATCTCTGCTGAAGTGAACGCTTCTGTCGATGGTGCACCTCAGGTGCGGTGGATGACGGCCCGGCAGGAGCAGGACATAACACACAGAGTTTTCTTTGACGCCTATCTGAAAATGAAGTAAATCTGTAAGGGCTCCTTAGAATTGGAGGATTCTATAAACGCAGGGACAGGAAAAACACAGGAATAGGATAGGAATGCACGTGCAAAACATAGCATTTGGAAACATAGGATTTCAGTCAACCTGGGTGTTTGGCTCACATGAATTGGAAGAACAGAGGAATGGAGAAACAAAGTGATGCGACGAGTGTACAACCTCTTTGGCATAGCCTTGTGGACCTCAGCATCATTGGGTTGGACGTGGAGGATGGTGATGATGCTGTTGTGACTGTCGGAGGCGGGGAAGAAGATCCGAGGCCTCTGGAAACGGCGCCGAGGGTACTGCTCCGCTGTGATGGACGGTTCCGTCATTGGAGCAGCTCCGCTAAGGTGTACGGCGACGAGGCTGAAGCATGACAAGACAGACAACGTTAATCTGAAGTGGGACCCTAATATCATCTGCAATAGATGATGTAAAATACAACACCAAAAAGTGCTAGATGTAAAATGCATCAGCCGCGCCACGGCCGCTCCGACAGATGCTGTAAGTACTGTTCACTCTAAACTTAACTAAAGAAAATGAACTTCATAGTCAAAACTGAATTTTACTGTCGAAACTGATTGAACTAGTAACAGAGCATTGCAATAGATGTTTAGGACGTTCGAGCACTAGTAGCAGAGAAGCAGTGATCCAAATCAGCAGATGCTCGAGCAGGGAACACACTAGCAGAGACCAAGTCGTGCAGTAGCACCGCGAGCGACTGCTAAAGCAGCAACTCCTGTAGCTGCCGGAGGTCGTGCAGCAGCAGCAGCGCACGCGAGAGCAAGAGCAGAGCAGCAGCACGAACGAAAGCAAGAGCAGTGCAGCAGTGCGACCGACAGCAAGAACAGAGCCGCAGCGCGAGCGAGAGCCGGAGCAGCTGCAGCTAGTGCCGTTGTGGAAGTCGCCGCCGAGGAAGCAACGGCATGGGGGAGAGACGCCATGGATGATGTGGCCGGCGACGGCTCCGTCGATGGAGACACGCCATGTCTACTCGGTATCGAGCACCGGCAGCCCATCAGATTGAATAAAAGATAAAATGCAGCGGTGAGTGCAGAACCTCCTTGGTGGCGCCGAGTTGGCCTCGGCTTTATCGGAGGAATTGGTGAGGGTGCTGCTGTTCTGGTGGGGCAGGTCAAGACGGCGCTGTGGGGATTGAGGTGGCGCGATAGACAAGGCAAACATCGGGGCAACTCCTTGGAGGTGGAGGACGGGGCGGCTGATCCGGCGGGACGACGAGATCGACAACGAATCCTCATCCAGTGCGGTGGATGAGGGACGGCGAGCTGTTGCGGTGGACGACGTAGTCGGGGAAGAGTCACCGGCTGGGCGGTGGTCGGGAGGCCGACGGAGGAGCGTGGGGTTTCGCGGGTTTTGGCGGCCTCGGTGTACGAATGGGGGGGTGCGAAGGGGGAGGGGGGAGCCAAGCTTAGGGACGCGCTTGTCCGAAATGTAGGGTAAGTTACCAGTGTACCCCCACCGGTTTTGACACCGCGACGTGGAGCTTCATTTCCGGCTGAGGGGTAGAAGGGGGATTTCGCGTGTCTGGGCTGCGGGAGCGATTTCGGATGAGGAGGGAGTTCTCGCGCGCGTCCAAATTTCGGGATAACAAGGCGCGGCGCGGGTTGAAGAAGCGGGAGTTTCAAAGCAGGTGAGACAAAAGATACTCGAGCTTGAAAATTTTGGGATAACAAGGTGCAGATTCCTTGTTCGGCAGAACAAACTTAACGTGTAAAAAACAATTCATACAAGACACAAGAGAGTCATGTCCCCTTTTACTATATTGCTATAGATGCCATTGAAAAAACTACAAGAAAAATGTAAAAAAATCGGGAGAACAAGATTACCCTGCACAGTACAAAATCGATTCGCACGTCCCTCAACAACAACAAAAAACAAATCAATTCCCACCAAAGAAAGAGTAATGTCCCTTTTTATATGATCACAGATGCCATGATCTCGAATTTCAATTTTTGAATCCATGCTATGTTGAATTCGAATATATCGTTAGGTGACCTTGCGGTTTATAATTGATGTAGTCGTACATTTTGATGTTCCATCATATATGAACATTTTACTCCACCATGTGAACATATATATTGTCGTCTACCACATGGACTAAATTTGAATCAATTTTCCTTATTTGAATACGATTGTTGTCAAGTTATACAAATTTAAATATTATCTTGATAACAAAAAACATACATATAGCAGTAATCATATTTCACTATGAACTACATGTACCATACGCTCTCCAATTCAAATATTTGTATCCATTTTATGTTGAATTCAAATCATAGTACATTATTCATCTAGGTAGCGAGATGTTTGGGATAATCTAAACCCTGTTTTCATACGTATAATTTTTGGCTGAATTGGGACAAGTTTTGGTATAAGCCTCTTGCAAAACCGGAGATTCTCTCAACAAGCCTCGTGGTTCCGAGAGGGAACGTGTCACCTTTGTGTGCGAAACGATATACGCTGCCTCCCCCTGATTTTATTTACAGAGGCAACATAGAACTATATGAGTGCCCTATTAAATTTTGGAATTATTTTGGGTCCATTTGGCCTTTTTATACATTAATTGAGTTTCTGGACTTTTACTGTGCATAATCTAAATATGAATTGCATGCACATGCTCCGGTGCACCAAAGTGGGTTGAAAAATCACATGTGTGTCATTGGTTGAATTTCTAGGTCCCATGGAAGAAATGAGAATGAAATTCAAACATCTAGGCATCATGACTTGGCCGAGAACATCGAGAAACTTTGATTTTAAATTCATGTAAACCCAAAACTCGCCTGGAAATCATGAAACTTGGCATGGTGTCATGTCATGGCACTAACATGTTGTGGTAAAAAATTGGGCCGATTTGGATGCTCGTGGTTCTAAGAGGGAACATGCCACCTTTGAGTGCTAAATGATATACGCTGCCCCCCTTGAGTTTCTTAACAAAGGCAACATAGAACTACATTAGTGCCCTGTTAAATTTTGGAATTATTCCGGGTTCGTTTGTTGTTTTTTATACATTAATTGAGTTTCTGGTCATTTAATGTGCATAAGTCAAATTTAAACTACAAGCACATGCTCTCGTGCACCAAAGTTGGTTGAAAAATCACATTTGTGTCCTCAGGTGAATTTCTAGGTCCCATGCAAGAAATGAGAATAAAATTAAAACATCTGGGCATCGTGGCTTGGCCAAGAACATTGAGAAAATTGGTTTTAAAATTCTTGTAAATCCAAAACACATCTAAAAATCATGAAACTTGGCACGGATGTCATGTCATGGTACTACCATGTTGTGGTAAAAAAATTATCCGAATAGGAACATATTTTGGTATAAGCTTTTGCAAACCGAAGGTTCTCTCAAAAAGGCTCGTGGTTCTGAGAGGGAACGTGCCACCTTTGAGTGCGAAACGATATACATTGCCCCCTTGAGTTTATTTACAAAGGCAACATAGAACTACATGAGTGCCCTGTTAAATTTTGGAATTATTCCGGCTTTGTTTGGCTTTATTTACACATTAATTGAGTTTTTGGTCATTTAATGTGCATAATTCAAATTTGAACTACAAGCACATGCTCCCATGCACCAAAGTTGGTTGAAAAATCACATTTGTGTCCTCGGGTGAATTTCTACTCCCTCCTTCCATCTATATAGGTCCTAATGCATTTTTCGAGGCTAACTTTGACCAAACGTTAGAGCAATAATATATGACATGCAACTTACACAAAGCATACCTTCAATTTTGTATGTCAAAGGAGCTTCCAATAATATAATTTTCATAGTATACATCTCATGTGCTATTAATCTTATCAATAGTCAAAGGCTATCTTGAAAAACATATTAGGCCCTATATAGATGGAAGGAGGGAGTAGGTCCCATGCAAAAAAGGAGAATAAAATTCAAACATCTCGGCATCATGGCTCGATCGAGAACATTGAGAAACTTGGTTTTATAATCATGAAACTTGGCATGGTGTCATGTCATGGTAGTACCATGCCGTGGTAAAAAAAATTGGCCGAATAGGAACAAATTTTGGTATAAGCTTCTTCCAAATCGAAGCTTCTCTCAAGAAGGCTCATGGTTCTGGGAGGGAACGTGTCACCTTTGTGTGCATAATTCAAAATTGAAATACAAGCACATGTTCCAGTGCACCAAAGTTGGTTGAAAAATCACATGTGTGTCCTCGGGTAAATTTCTAGGTTCCATGCAAGAAATGGGAATGAAATTCAAAATTCTGGGCGTCGTGGCTGGGTTGGAAACATTGAGAACCTTAGTTTTTTCATTCCTGTAAATCCAAAACACGCATGAAAATAATGAAACTTGGCTTGGTGCCATGACATGGCACCAACATGCTGTGGTAAATTTGCAGTCCGATTTGCGAAGGTGCACACATTAACAATCAACAAAGTCATTTTGGAACAAGTGCTGTCACGTTACAATCGAAAACACAAGTATTATTGAAACTGTGGGCGTTCTACTTACTAGTACCATTTACGTGCCGCCACGCGTCCCCATTTTTTATTAGCTAGGAGGTGCCGTGCAGGGTAGCTATTTGAGTATGAGAGGCGTGCGATCAGACCCCTGCGCGTGCTTATCGGGAGGAGAGCCCTTTGACCTCCATCTGCCGTCCAGCTCTCTCCCAAGGTCTCCATTAATGGCGCCCGAGCCTCTGTTTAATGGCATGGCTATGTCTCCCTCGACTGAGATTTAAGAGAGAAAAAAGAAAATCTGAAAGCACGGATCTTGATGTAAGATCCGACAGACCTATATAGCATCTACTGCGACTTATAACAAGACTGATGAATATATAAGGACGATTAATTTTTCTTTTTTGATCAAAGAAGGGCTTGCCCCTTCCGATTTTCATTACTGAAAACCACCACAATTCACAAGAAGTTCAGCACAACTCCAACCTAACACGAAGGACTAAAAGCTACCAGATTGAAATCGCAACATCCCAAGAGGCCAACAAAGGCCAAACATCCACGCTAGAACCCAACATTTCACAATCGATGACACAATCCACATCCTAAACCGATTATTACATCAAAAGAAACCAGGAAACTAGTCTCCGCAGCGAGCGGCGATGAGCTCTTTCGTGTCCTCAAGACACTGCTTGAGAACATCCACGGATTCCTCCACCAGCCTTTGGCGCTCGTTGCGGAGCATGTCATTCTCTTCCATAAGTTTCTTGACGATGACGCCGGTCCTCTTCAACAAGGCACTGGTCTCCTCCTGCTGGTCTGCACTTCGGACGATCTTCTCCCTCAGCAGGTCATGCTCGGCCCGGAGCCTCTCATTGCCCTCCCTTAGTTGCCGGATGATGCCGGTAGCCTGTTCAAACGAGGCTATCATGTCGTCCTACAACCTCGCCGAGCCGGAGATCTAATCCATCTGGCTATGGACGATCGCATGCATGCGCCTGTAACAGTCGTCGCCTGCCCGTGAGAAATTTTCCCAGGCCGCTGCGGCGTGGCGGGACATCTCTGCTGCATTTGTGGCACGACGGGACATTTCTGCTGCTTCCGCGGTGCGGCCGGACCAGTCTCCTGCATCAACGGCGCGGCGGGACCTCCGTGCTGCTTCAGCGACGCGGCGGGACCTCTATGCTGCTACTTCCGCGCGGCGGGACATGTCGGCTGCTCTCGCAGCGAGGCGAGACATCTCTCGTGCTTCCTCTTCCATGCTCGCCTCTCCCTGGTGGCAATCACTCGACCCAGAACTTACGCTGGCCATGGCAGACGCAAGGGAAGGATGTTGAATGACTTTGTTTTTGTGGATGAGGAGTTGAGGAGGAATGTGGAGTCATCTTGGCATACTACTATTTATAACCGAGTACTAATACGCTCCTAAGTGGGAAACCGTTTAGGTTGTGATCGGTGTAAACAGGTTTGCAATTCAATATAGCATGGAGTAATTTGGAATGTGACGAGACGCAAGCTCAAAATTTATTGACGGTTCTAGTTTCGAAGTGCAGCACTATTCCCGGATGGAGTACTTCTTTTTCTACTCCCTCCTTTCCGGTTTTATACGGCTTATCTCAAAATTTTAGTTTTTCCATTTTATAAGGCTCAATTTGGTTGTTCCCCAACACATGTTCAGATTCCAAGGTGCATTAAATCATTGCATGCAAGTATTAAGAGAAAATTGACCAATGCATGTACTTTATGCATGCATGCATGCATTGCAATTAATGCATTGATAAACATAGTTTTTTGAGAAAAACAATAGCCGCGTGGCGAGCTCTAGGCTAGTCTTTTTTCAGACGCATTAAACCTATCTCTCGGGACTTCTCGCACGCACCATCGTGCCACCCACAAAAACTTGTACTCTGAGTTTAGTAGTACATTATACAGGAAGAGAAGAGGTGCACGCACGCACTCGTCCTCTCACACACGCGTCTGTTTTTTCTCGAAAAGGAGGATGATGACCCCCGGCCTCTGCATCTGGGAGTCACACACGCAAATCATTGAAATACTAGTAGAATGCCCGTGCGTTGCCACGGGCTTTTTAAATATTTTGTTGAAGTTATTAGTAAAGATGACCGTAGCATAGCGGAATCACAAAAGATCGGGTGTAACTTGTTCACTTAAGTGTCAAGGCCCTACTGAACAATAAAAGATGTACCAAGACATCATAAAAATGATGCCATGTTTTTGATAAATACACATAGAGCAAAATCAAATATATGGTTTCCGACCGATGAACCTCCTCGTCCAAGCCAAACATTTTCTTCTCAAATTTCGATGTTGCAGAAGACTTGTTGTGTTGTCCCATACTGAGGGGGGGCAGAGCATACGCGGCAAATAGAAAATCTGTCCACAAACACTTGGCAATTGCGGCGGATGGAATGACCGCGGCGAAGCATGGAGGTAGAACACAACAACATCGGCACAGAAGATGCGCAACATTGTTCCAGTGAGATTGAGGTAGAAGCCAAGAATTGAGACGACGCGGCCTTGTCACGGTAATATGTACATTTCAGAGCTTGCAATGCTCGTCGGAATAAACACAGGATAGTCCTCCTCTTCCGCAGACGCTGCTGCTATCCGTGAGCGCGCAAGGGACACAACCAGTGGGAGACGGATGCTGGCATACACATCATTAAACGGTCAAATTTGCAAAAAGGAAAATCTTAGCAAACCATATAATTTGGCGATTGAATGAAGACCAAACCCAACAGAAGAGGTATTCAAAGTCGACGTTCCAAGATAAAATACTTAATGTAACAACTTGCATAGAGATCCATCATAGGAATTTCTTCTCTTTATTTCATCCCCTAAAACAAAGCAGTATAGAAAAAGTACTGAATTTCCCAAATGAACCACACTAGTAACTTGTTCTTGTCTCTATCTATTCTCCTAAATTGATTTGGACAAATAAAGAATAATGGGGTAATATTCAGATAGAAACATTGATTTCTTATCTAAGCTACAGATGCATAATGCAGAACCAATCTATGTTAGAGAGTGGAGATGGAGAAAGCTCATCGGTTGATATCACCAGGACCTCCTATGGCGTATGGAGCTTACATCTAATATATCAAGATCAAAGTCTTCTCACCATTGCCGGCTAGATTACACATCTAAGTAGCGGCTGCCACTGCATGGCCATCAGACTCCTGCAGCAGCACCGATCACTTGTCACCATGCTCAGGAGTACTACCTACCAGCAGCATACATATCTACATATCATGAATCGAGCACCTAGTAGCAGCAACTGTAATCAGTAAGAAAGTAACATCATGAACAAAACCAGTAGCGGCATGAACAAAATCGCAGCAGTAGGATTACTGCTACTGCTTTCCTCTACGATCTCTGTATATACGCAAAAGCAGTACATCAGGGCAGAGCAGAAAAATTAACAACATTAGAGCAGGCTTGATGCACTCATCGGCCAGCCAGCCTAGCATTCACGCCCTCCTCGCACGCAGCCACGCCCCAACGTCCACGCCTCCTACCTGTCCGTCTTCTTCCTCCGCCCCCAAGAATTCCAGCTCTACTCAAGCTCCACTGCACACGCCCGGGAGAGAGGAAAAGGGAGGAGCAGGGGGAACTCCTGCACGCCGTCCTAGCGTTTAGGTGCACGCGCACACACATATAGCACGCGCGCCATTGATCCAATGGCCCCGCCTCGTGCGCGCTGGCATGGGGACGCAACGAAGGACAGTGCGCGGGTTAAGAATTCGTTGGTGCTGCAATTGGGGCAGCGTCAGTGCCATCGTGAACAGCAGACCGGCGACCATGGCGGTGAGGATGGGCTCGATCCAGCCTCTAACGTCGGTGTGCTCCTTTGGGTGCCGAGTTCGGGAGCATGTTCTCTTTTCGGTCTGGGGGCGAGGTGGGAGGGGAGGGATGACCGGAGCAATGGGAGCATTTTGCTGGATGGGGAGAGGATGGACTCCTGCGGCCAGAGATGGGGTGGGTGGCGGCGCTAGAGATCTATTTCGTGAGAGATGGAGAAACCTCCAGATTATCCTGTTTCGGCGGTTGGCTCGGCAACATGTCTCTCAGTCTCAGTCTCAGCCACAGATTCAACATTAAATGGTTCATATTGTCTGGAGGCAGGCACACCATCATCACCAACTCACATTTTTATAGGAGTAAAGATATCGAGTGCAGTGCTTTGATGTGTCGCGTCAACTCGTACATCAACGAGAAGTTTGATTATCCTCTCCCTCGCGGACTTAACTGCACCTGCCTTTGGCTGTATGACAGGTTGGCCACACACCTGTCGGGCCCACCTGTCATGCACGCAAAGGCAAGGAGCGTCCCTCCCTCGCCCATGAGCGTGGTGGCTGGCAAGACTAGGAGAAGCTTTCGCTACATGCTCTCCCTCCCGCACGCGGTGGACATGCAGCAGTTCAATCGGTGTCAGATGGCCAGAAGCATACTTGTAGTACTCCTCCAGTGCAGTAGTATTCCATCATTGTTCGACTTCCCGAAATAGGCGAAGAGCCAAGCGCAAGCCTGCGCACGCTCGTGTGGCAGTTCCATGTGTAGATTAGTCTAGGATGAGCCTGTACCGTGCCTGTAAGCTTAAAATCGTTGGGGTCGGCTCCATGCTATGTGGCCGTCTCTCGAAGTTTTTTTTAAAAAATTAAAATAGTCTTCTGGCCCTACCCGAAAACTGTCGTGCGTACTGCCCGGGAAAAGCCCCGCCCTCAACTTTTAACTATGCGAAAATAGTTCGAGCTTGTTCTGTTCTATATAAATACGGTACTTATTGTATGTTTATTCACCTGTGGGGTTGTTCAATGAATGGAGGGGCGGGGAGCACAAGTAAACAATACTGTAGTACTACTAGTAGTAGTAAGTAGGAGTCGTAAAGTAGTCACCTTAAATAGAGAGTTTCTTTTCTTTAATGCCACGTACAAAAATTGAAACGCTTGTTGTGGAGAGAAAAAAGATAATCACTCCACTATATATGGACAAAGGGGCCTGAGCGCTTGCTTTACTAGGGTTGCTCTCTTCATTCTCTCATCCTCTCTAGATATAAACAAGACAGCGGTAGCGACATTTTCTCTCTGCTCACCGCTGGTCACAGATCCGGCCGGATCGCTTCGGCCGGTGTGTGTAGAGGACTAAAAGGTGTATCGTTCACACGGTCATCGCCGCCGAGGGAGGAAACCCATAGCTGTCAGAGGGGCCCGATCCTCTGCTCGTGCCATTCTCTTTCACAATGGCCGGCTCAGGAGGTCCTCCGACACTTCTTCCACCCTGCCGTATTGTCCGCAATATCCGACCTGCCGCCGCCGACATCCCGGCGACCCTCGGGTATAAGTTCTTGAAAGCGCCTTGCTCTACTGCCCCAGCTCCCCACATGTCTGCATGTGCATCTTTTATACTCCCATCAGCTCTTCCGAAGCCACCTAAATTTTTAGTATTATTAGAGGTAAAGCTACTTCATGCATTCGAATCTAGGGCTTTTTTCAAACAACGAAGAAAGGGGGAAGTTGTAGCATGAATCTAGGACTTGATTCAAAGAGGAAATAATATGATGAAATTAGTAGAGACCGTATACCCAACCGGTCTCTTGGTTGAAAAGGGAAATAATGGGAAAATGCAGTACAAACTGATAAGGAACATGATCTATTATTGGTTGAAAAAAGGATAGAAAGTGGCGGCTGGTGGACAAGTCAACAGAGTATGTCCAGGATTAGATTTGCTGCCATCACATAGTAAAAGGTCTCCAGGATTAGATTTGCTGCCCTCACATAGTAAAAGGTCTCAGGATTAGATTTGCTGCCCTCACATAGTAAAAGGTCTCCAGGATTAGATTTGCTGCCCTCACATAGTAAAAGGTCTCCAGGATTAGATTTGCTGCCCTCACATTAGTACAAGGTCTCCAGGATTAGATTTGCTGCCCTCACATAGTACAACGGCACTCATGCTGTTTTCCCAGTATGATAAGTAAGTTGCTCCTTTACGCTGCTGAGTGTCCTGGTGTCCCCACGGTCCCATGCCCTTAAACCAACTCTTTAGCTGCTGTTGATTTACTGTGTCTGGTAAACAAGCAGTGCCACCATTAAAGTAATCCCATTTTGAGGAATCTCATTGTTCATCGTAATGCTTCTGCTAACATGAAGCATTGCTGACGTTTTAAAATTTCTACTGTCCTTGCGTGATTGCCATGAACATAATTAAGATGCTTCTTTTCATTTTGTATATGTTTCGTATATTCTTATTGACCAGTAACTATTTACTTTCTATCTTTTTGTGCAGATAGGGATATCCATTTCACCTTGTTGCTATTGTGACCTTTTGGTGAACTGCACAAAACACTTTTTTTGGAATGAGTGTCTTGTGCAGTTCAACTAAAATGTCACGTGGGCAACATCTCTCAATTTTGGTGGAACTGCACAAAATGGTGATTGGAGTTTCCAAAATCTCCGTCAAGTTCTGCTGGTAATCTCGTGCAACATTTTATTAGCCTTTGCAAGATGGAGCCGTCACTGTCACCACAATGGCACTTTATTTTAGTGGAACTGCACAAAAGGATAAGAAAATTATAGTTGCACCTTACATGAGCCAGACAACCAACCTTAATGTTCCTCAATTTTAGTGCAACTACTAAAGAAGAACCTGCCAGCTCACAAGAGCAAGTACTTCTTGCTAGCTGAATGATGCAATCTTTGCTTCATTTCAGGTGAACTGCAGAAAAAGGCGCATGAATTGAATCATGGAAGTCCAGGCAGACCTCATCCAAGTAGAGCTGGAGGTTGAGTTCAAGGAGGCCGCTATTAAAGCGAAATCATGCTCTCATGTCTCCTTGTTTGTGCTGTGCAAACATGTTGTGCAAACAGGAATACTCAACTACAGATGTTGTGATGGTCAAGAGCATTCGCCAAGTTCTTCGATTGTATGACTTGGCTAGCCAAGATGGATTTAATCCTGATATTCACTTTATCAAAAGGCTCTAATGGGTTGGTTCTGAATCTTGCAAGCTGGGAATCAGTGAGATGTGTAGGCATCTTTGTTGTACTTCTTATTTGAATCTTATTTGTTGGTTCTGAATCTTGCAAGCCGGGAATCAATGAGATGTGTAGGCATCTTTGTTGTACTTATTATTTGGATCTTATTTGTTGGTTCTGAATCTTGCAAGCTGGGAATCAATGAGATGTGTAGGCATCTTTGTTGTACTTATTATTTGGATCTTATTTGTTGGTTCTGAATCTTGCAAGCTGGGAATCAATGAGATGTGTAGGCATCTTTGTTGTACTTATTATTTGGATCTTATTTGTTGGTTCTGAATCTTGCAAGCTGGGAATCAATGAGATGTGTAGGCATCTTTGTTGTACTTATTATTTGGATCTTATTTGTTGGTTCTGAATCTTGCAAGCTGGGAAACACGACATGATGATGCAGAGGACAACAACCATAACAAACAGTTCAAACTTGGTAGTATTATCTTTGTGAAAGTGCGACAAATGTGATGATCGTGTGCGTCCTGAGAATAATAATTCTAATTGTTGTGCATGTTGATCCTGTGGCAATGATAGAACGAGCGAATGCATTGCTTGTTTTAAGTATAAATTTCCATTAAAGCTAATTAAATTTAAGTAAAGTGACCACTAACTCCTGTTATTACAGTACCAATACAGACCCGCTCGTGAACCGACGTGTGGCCGAGGGTGCATCTTCTGCCGGGCGTGCAGCGGACGAGGGAGGGGTAGTAACTGTTATCACCTCTACACACTCAGCTTACTGTTGAATCCAGTTCCCCAAGAGCTAAAAAAACGAACTGCTGCCGCCGCCTACACACTTGTTCACTCGAAGAGACTCCAATGGCGATCCGAGGGGTGAGCCTGCTGGATATGGACTTCAGCAAGGAGTTCCCCTTTGAGTTCGCCGTTCAGTCCTATGGCTGCACCAAGTTGAATGTGATGTACACCAACGATACGGACTCAGTGAAGCTCTGCCTCGCCTCAGTCCTATGGCTGCACCAGGTTCTGGAGCATTCGCCCGTTTCATCGGCAGCGCCGACTGCACCTTCGCTACGGTGGAGAGAAGGAAGAACGCGACGATTCGGCCATCTGGTGCAACAAGCTTGTCGACATCCAGAAGCAATACAAGATCATCAGCAACGGGCAGGAGAAGGACTCCGTGGTTGACCTCACTGAGACCATCATCGACCCCTGATACGCCAACATGAAAGAAGATGACCTGAACACGTGGGAGGTACCTCTAAATCTAGCCTACATAACCTACGTGGCCAAGGACGCATACGCATGCTACGACATGTACAAGCAGATCTTGGACATGAGGGCGTGTCTGCTTCCCGTAACCGACGAGTACACTGACAGCCGCAGCGTCATGATCAAGCGTGTCAGGAAGGTCTAGATGTTGTACTTTATCTGTTTATAAGCACCTTTATCATCTGAGTGTTTCATGCATTAGCCTATGTGTCGTAATTATCTGTTTTTTCCAAAATATTTCTTTTAAGAAACCATTAACCTGATTGCTTTTTTAGTGGCTATTTGCTTATGTATGTAAACTAGTTCACTTGTCCGTAAAAAAAACTAGTTCACTCGGCTGCCGTGCTTTGAATCTCCTTCCTCCCAACATATTCCCCTCCTCAGGTGGACCCAGCAGGTCTCTGAATTTTCTCCCACTTCCTTTTTCGATGTAAACTGAATTTTCTCCCAGTACTTTCCCCGTCTAGCCCAACATGATATTTTCACCCAGCCCAGCAAGTTCGTGGATTTCGAGAAAAATGGAAATGGGATTTAAATAGGCTGCATAGATGCTACATCATTGTTTCACCTAGCCCACCAAATGGACTAAAAAAACAACTGGACTAACAGCTGGGTCCACGGCCACAGCCCAGTTTTTTGTGATTTGCCAAGTAAGTTGCTTTGTCAGGCCTATTGGGCTGCAAATCTTTCAAGACGAGGAGAGCTTCATTCGGCTGGCCGAGAAAATGGCCTATCAGTAATGACAAATGGGTTGTACATTCTTAAAACGCATCAAACCGGCAATTAGTTTCAAATATCTTTTTTCATTTCCAGATTTTAAGTTACATTAAATTTTATGCGTGGAGAATTTGTTGGACATTATATTGATATACATTTATTTTTAAAATCAGTTTGAATGTGAGTCGAAATTTCGGGATTAAAAGCAGTTCGAACCGCACCGAATATGCAAAATTTCATATAATTTTTTAACCGTGTCCACAATATGGGCTTTAATGCTAACAAAAAGAATATGGGCTCCAAAAAAACCTTAAGAATTAGCAAATGGGCTGTAAATTATTAGAAATAATGGCAGATGGGTTGTATGTTGTTTTCCACAGATTTGAGGCTTTCCTAAAAAAAGGTTGACGCACAAGCAGTGACTGTTGGATGGCCATCCAACGGCTGTCGTGCTTCTTCAATCTCTGCTCTTCCTGCTCCAGACGCTCAAACAAGCACCGGCAGGACTGCCTGCTCCCTCCTCCCCGCGGCCGGCTCTGCTGCCGCGCAGGCGTCACCGCCCCACCGTACTCCCATCGCTGGCCTAGCCATCCCTCTACTTACCCACACCTGCTTTTATTCTCTGGTGACGGCAGACGAACGAGTAAACCCTGGTATAGTCGTACTCCCCTCCGCGTGGGACACAACTGCCGAGTCTTCCATGCCTCTGTGTCGTTCCCTTCCTAGGCCTCGCCGTCATCCACCGCCCTGGTGCTCTCGGCGCGGCCTGGTCAACATGGTCAACGACCGACATGCATTTGAAGTGGACTGTACGTGGAGAGGCCGACAGCTGGGTCCACGGCCGCACGCAAGGAAATGCCTCCTTATTACGCGCAAAATAATGATTCCTCCACCTGACATCAGGGACCCACTGAAAGGGCCTCTGTATTTCGTGAAAAAAACGTTACCCCCGCTGACAGCTCGAACCCACCAGCTATATCTTCGCGCGCAAGGAAGTGCCTCCTTATTACGCACAAAGAAATAAATACTCGCCCTGTTAGCTAGGACCCAGTATAGTGGCAGGCTGACTTGTGGGCCTACTAAGTTGACGGGGACGGAGGGCTTTGTCAACTTAGTCAATATGCACGATTCTAGCTCTAATGACTGTACGATGTCCATCCAACGGCCGTAGTGCTTCTTCAACCTCTGGTCTTCTTGCTCCAGCCGCCCAAACCAGCGCTGGTCATGCCTCGTGCTCCTGCCTCCCGTGGCCGGCTGCGATGCGGCGCAGGCCTCACCGCCCCCTACTACTCCGACCGCTGGCCAGGCCATCCCTCTACTCACCCACACCCCCTGTAATTCTACGGCGATGGTAGCCTCACACCGCAGCGAACCAGTGAACCCTCGTACTCCTCTAGGCGTGGGCATCCACTGCTGTGTCTTCCCCGGCTCCGCATCATCCCCTTCCTAGGCCTCGCTGTCGTCCACCGCCCTGGTGCTCTCGGCGCGACGTGGTCAACGTGGTCAAGGAACGGCTTCCATCGGACATGGACTATACGTGGAGAGGCTGACAGCTGGGTCCATGGCCGCAGCAAGGAAGTGCCTCCTTATTACGTGCAAAATAATTATTCCTCCACCTGACAGCGGGGACCCACCGGACCAGCCACCGTATTTCGTGAAAAAAACGTTTGCCCTGACTGCTGGGACCCACCAGCTACATCTTCGCATGCAAGGAAGTGCGTCCGGGAAAAAAAATGATTCGCCCCCCTGACCGCTGGGACCCACCAGCTACATCTTCGCAGGCAAGGAAGTGCCTGACAGTCGGGACCCACCTGGTCGAAGCGTACGTAGTGTTGTCATTCTGGTCGCGAACGTGTACGTTCATATATACTGGTCGATGTAGAGGCGCGCATGTGTCGTAGTAGAGGCGCGTACGTGTCGTAGTAGAGGCGCGCACATAGCATGTACACATACGTACAGCGGCCAGGGTGCAAGAAAGAAAATATGGCCACGTACGTACATACGGGCAGGGTCTCAAACGCCTACTCACGCATACGTACGGCCAGGGCTCGTGCACATGGCTGAGTCGGAACGGAGAAACAGCATCGTCGTCGTGTTCATGGGGAGGCAACGAAACGCGTCGTGTTCATGGGGAGGCAACAGAATGCGTCGTGTTCATCAGGATGCAACGGAACGCGTGGGAGCCAATCGGCTAGGTCGGAACGGAATGCGTGGTCGTGTTCATCGGGAGGGCTTGGACGAAACAGGCGATGGAAACGAGGCCTGATGTACCGCAGAACGGAGGAAACAGACCTCCTACGTTCGGAACGGGGTCCTGTTGATCGGCAGGGGTCTGGCGTACCGCAAAACGGAGGAAACGGACCTCCTATGGTCGAAACAGGGGTCCTGTTGATTGGGAGGGGTGTGGCGTACCGCAAAACGGACGAAACGGACTTGTGTTGGAGCGCTACGGTCGAAACGGGGCTCCTGTTCATCGGGAGGGGTGTGGCGTACTGCAAAACGGGACTCCATGGGATATTGTTCATCTCCACCGTCGACCTCCTCCAGCCTCCATGGGCTATCGTCGACCTCCTCCAGCCTCCACGGGCTACCGTCGACCTCCTCCAGCCTCCACGGGCTCCTGTTCATCCAGCCTCCACCGCGCGCTACTCCACCGGCTACTGTTCAACCACCCCTCCACCATCTACTGTTCATCCAGCCCTCCACACCATGGGGTCCTGTTCAACCACCCCTCCACGGGCACCCCTCCACGGGCACCCCTCCACTGTCTACTGTTCATCCAGCCCTCCACCACACCACGGGGTCCTGTTCATCCAGAGGCAACGCCACCGCTCACCGTTCATCCAACCCCCCCCCCCCCCCCCCCCCCCCCCCCCCCCCCCCCCCCCCCCCCCCCCCCCGCAATGCTCACTGTTCACCCCAGAGGCAGGATCGATCGGCTTCAGTTAGCAGCAGTAGCGAAGGAATCACTCGATCGGGTTCAGTTAACCGCCATCGATCGATCGCTCGGGTTCAGTAACACGTAGCCTGCAGTGCAATCGCTCGGGTTCAGTTAGAGCCAGATGCCTTGCTCGGGTTCAGTTAGAGCCAACGCCTCGCACACACGCGCGTACGTGTACAAGAGAAACGCGCATCACTCGGCCCCCGACCTCCCACCGTAACCGGAAACTCCCCAAAATTTTCCTCCCCCTCGCTTCTACCACGGATTTTTCCGTCATGGACGGCCCATAGAATGTCATGCAGCTGCGTCTCCGGCCCGCCTCGGATGAAAAGCCCATTTTCTGTCATGATTTTTTGTCATAGAAGTAGGATCCCACCACATCTATGATGATACCGGGTTTTGTCACAATTATCGTCATAGAAGGGTCATATGTATGACAGAAAAAAATTCGTTCGGCCCAAAATGTCACAGATGTGTCTTTTTTTGTAGTGTAAACCCACAATTCATCAGTCTCAACAAACACACCGCAAAAAGAAGATTACATCGAATAGATCTCCACAAGAGAGGGGAAGAACATTGTATTGAGATCCAAAAAGAGAGAAGAAGCCATCTAGCTAATAACTATGGACCCGCAGGTCTAAGGTAAACTACTGACACTTCATCGGAGGGGCTATGGTGTTGATGTAGAAGCCCTCTGTGATGGATACCCCCTCCGGCGGAGCTCCGGAACAGGCCCCAAGATGGGATCTCGTGGATACAGAAAGTTGCGGTTGTGGAATCAGGGTTTTGGCTCCGTATCTGATAGTTTGGGGTACGTAGGTATATATAGGAGGAAGGAGTACGTCGGTGGAGCAACAGGGGGCCCATGAGGGTGGAGGGCGCGCCAGGGGGGGTTGGCGCGCCCCCTACCTCGTGGCCTCCTCCTTTCTTTCTTGACGTAGGGTCCAAGTCTCCTGGATCATGTTCGGTGAGAAAATCACGTTCCTGAAGATTTCATTCTGTTTGAACTCCGTTTGATATTCCTTTTCTTCGAAACCCTAAAATAGGCAAAAATAGCAATTCTGGGCTGGGCCTCCGGTTAATAGGTTAGTCCCAAAAATAATATAAAAGTGGATAGTAAATCCCAATAATGTCCAAAACAGTAGATAATATAGCATGGAGCAATCAAAAATTATAGATACGTTAGAGACGTATCAAGCATCCCCAAGCTTAATTCCTGCTCGTCCTTGAGTAGGTAAATGATAAAAACAATTTTTTTGATGCGGAGTGCTACTTGGCATAATTTTGATGTAATTCTACTTAATTGTGGTATGAATATTCAGATCCTAAAGATTCAAGATGAATGTTCATATTGACATAAAAATAATAATACTTAAAGCATACTAGCTAAGCAATTATGTCTTCTCAAAATAACATGGCCAAAGAAAGTTCATCCCTACAAAATCATATAGTTTAGTCATGCTCCATTTTCGTCACACAAGAATGCTCTCATCATGCACAACCCCGATGACAAGCCAAGCAATTGTTTCATACTTTAGTAATCTCAACCCTATAAACTTTCACGCAATATATGAGCTCGAGCCATGGATATAGCACTATGGGTGGAATAGAATATGATGATGGGGGTTATGTGAAGAAGACAAAAGGAGAAAGTCTCACATCAACGAGGCTAATCAATGGGCTATGGAGATGCCCATCGATTGATGTTAATGCAAGGAGTAGGGATTGCCATGCAACGGATGCACTAGAGCTATAAATGTATGAAAGCTCAACAAAAGAAACCAAGTGGGTGTGCATCCAACTTGCTTGCTCATGAAGACCTAGGGCACTTGAGGAGGCCCATTTTTGGAATATACAAGCCGAGTTCTATAATGAAAAATTCCCACTAGTATATGAAAGTGACAAAACAAAAGACTCTCTATCATGAAGATTGCAGTGCTACTTTGAAGCACAAGTGTGGCAAAGGATAGTAGCATTGTCCCTTTTATTATTATTATTTTATTTGGACCCCCTTTTTTTATTTGGCCTTTCTCCTTTTTTTACGACAATGCTCTATGAATGATGGTCATCACGCTTCTATTTATTTACAACTCAAGAATTACAACTCGATACTCAAAACAAGATATGACTCTATATGAATGCCTCCGGCAGTGTACCGGGTTATGCAATGAACCAAGAGTGACATGTATGAAAGAATTATGAACGGTGGCTTTGCCACAAATACTATGTCAACTACATGATCATGATAAGCAATATGACAATGATGAATGTGTCATGATAAACGGAATGGTGGAAAGTTGCATGGCAATATATCTCGGAATGGCTATGGAAATGCCATAATAGGTAGGTATGGTGGCTGTTTTGAGGAAGATATAAGGAGGTTTATGTGTGAAAGAGCGTATCATATCACGGGGTTTGGATGCACCGGCGACGTTTGCACCAACTCTCAATCTGAGAAAGGGCAACGCACGGCACCGAAGAGGCTAGCAATGATGGAAGGGTGAGAGTGCGTATAATCCATGGACTCAACATTTGTCACAAATAACTCACATACGTATTGCAAAACTCTACAAGTCATCAAAAACCAAGCACTACGTGCATGCTCCTAGGGGGATAGATTGGTAGGAAAAGACCATCGCTCGTCCCCGACCGCCACTCATAAGGAGGACAATCAAATAACACCTCGTGTTTCAAATTTGTTACATAACGTTTACCATACGTGCATTACGGGACTTGCAAACTTCAACACAAGCATTTCTTCAAATTCACAACTACTCAACTAGCACGACTTTGATATTATTACCTCCATATCTCAAAACAATCGTCAAGCATCAAACTTCTCTTAGTATTCAAAACACTCATAAGAATTTTTTACTATTCTTGAATACCTAGCATATTAGGATTATTTAGGAAAATTACCATGCTATTTAAGACTCTCAAAATAATCTAAGTGAATCTTGAGATATCAAAAGTTTCTATAAAACAAATCCACCACCGTGCTCTAAAAGATATAAGTGAAGTACTAGAGCAAAACTATATAACTCAAATGATATAAGCGATGCACATAGAGTATTCTGACAAAATCCAAATCATGTATGGCTCTCTCAAAAGGTGTGTACAGCAAGGATGATTGTGGTAAACTAAAAAGCAAAGACTCAAATCATACAAGGTGCTCCAAGCAAAACACATATCATGTGGTGAATAAAAATATAGCTCCAAGTAAAGTTACCAATAGAAGGAGACGAAAAGTGGGGATGCCTTCCGGGGCATCCCCGAGCTTTGGCTTTTAGGTGTCCTTAGATTATCTTGGGGGTGCCATGGGAATACCGAAGCTTAGGCTCTTTCCACTCCTTGTTCCATAATCCATCAAATCTTTACCCAAAACTTGAAAACTTCACAACACAAAACTTAAAGTAGAAAATCTCGTGAGCTCCGTTAGCGAAAGAAAGACAAACACCACTTCAAGGTACTGTAATGAACTCATTCTTTATTTATATTGGTGTTAAACCTACTGTATTCCAACTTCTTTATGGTTTATAAACTATTTTACTAGCCATAGATTCATCAAAATAAGCAAACAACACACGAAACACAGAATCTGTCAAAAAACAGAACAGTCTGTAGTAATCTGTATCTAGCGCAAGATCTGGAACCCCAAAAATTATAAAATAAATTGCTGGACGTGAGGAATTTATCTATTAATCATCTTCAAAAAGAATTAACTAAATATCACTTTCCAAATAAAAATGGCAGCAGTTCTCGTGAGCGCTAAAGTTTCTATTTTTTACAGCAAGATATCAAGACTTTCCCCAAGTCTTCCCAACGGTTCTTCTTGGCACAAACACTAATTAAACACAAAAAACACAACCTAAACAGAGGATAGATAAATTATTTATTACTAAAAAGTAGCAAAAATCAAGGAATAAAAAAAAATTGGGTTGCCTCCCAACAAGCGCTATCGTTTAACGCCCATAGCTAGGCATAAAAAGAAAGGATAGATCTAGGTATTGCCATCTTTGGTAGGCAATCCATAAGTGTCTCTCATAACAGATTCATAAGGTAATTTAATTTTCTTTCTAGGAAAGTGTTCCATGCCTTTCCTTAACGTAAATTGGAATCTAATATTTCCTTCCTTCATATCAATAATTGCACCAATCGTTCTAAGGAAAGGACTACCAAGAATAATAGGACATGAAGGATTGCAATCTATGTCAAGAACAATAAAATCTATGGGCACATAATTCCTATTTGCAACAATAAGAAAATCATTAATTCTTCCCATAGGTTTCCTAATAGTGGAATCCGCAAGGTGCAAGTTTAGAGAGCAATCATCAAAATCACGGAAACCTAACAAATCACACAAAGTCTTTGGAATCGTGGAAACACTAGCACCCAAATCACATAAAGCATAGAACTCATGATCTTTAATCTTAATTTTAATAGTTGGTTCCCACTCATCATAAAGTTTTCTAGGGATAGAAACTTCCAACTCAAGTTTTTCTTCATAAGATTGCATCAAGGCATCAACGATATGTTTAGTGAACGCTTTATTTTGACTATAAGCGTGAGGAGAATTTAGCATGAGTTGCAACAAGGAAATACAATCAATCAAATAGCAATTTTCATAATTAAATTCCTTGAAATCCAAAATAGTGGGTTTAGCAACATCTAGGGTTTTAATTTCTTCAATCCCACTTTCATCAATTTTAGCATCAAGATCTAAAAACTACGAATTCTTGGAACGCCTTCTAGGTAAAGGTGGATCATATTCAGTCCAATCATTATTAAGATTAATATTGCAAAACAAAGATTTAATAGGGGACAAATCAATAACTTTTAGATCTTCATCTTTATTTTCATAGGAACTAGAAGAACACTTATAAAGGCATCTTTCTTATCACGCATCCTAGCGGTTCTTTCTTTGCACTCATCAATGGAAATTCTCATGGCTTTGAGAGACTCATTGATATCATGCTTAGGTGGAATAGATCTAAGTTTCAAAGAATCAACATCAAGAGAAATTCTATCAACGTTCCTAGCCAACTCATCAATCTTATGCAATTTTTCTTCAATCAAAGCATTAAAATTCTTTTGCGAAGTAATAAATTCTTTCATATTAGATTCAAAATCAGAGGGCATCTTATTATAATTTCCATAAGAATTGTTGTAGGAATTACCATAATTATTAGAGGGATTACTAGGATAAGGCCTAGCATTAAAATTTCCTCTATACGCGTTGTTACCAAAATTGTTCCTACCAACAAAATTCACATCCATAGATTCATTATTATTCTCAATCAAAGTAGACAAGGGCATATCATTAGGATCAGATGAAACACTTTTACTAGCGAATAATTTCATAAGTTCATCCATCTTTCCACTCAAAACATTAATTTCATCTATCGCATGCACCTTTTTATTAGTAGATCTTTCAGTATGCCATTGAGAATAATTAACCATAATATTATCTAGGAGTTTAGTAGCTTCTCCTAAAGTGATTTCCATAAAAGTGCCTCCCGCGGCCGAATCTAAAAGATTTCTAGAAGCAAAATTCAATCCGGCATAATTTTTTTTGTATAATCATCCACAAATTCAAACCATGAGTAGGGCAATTACGTATCACTAATTTCATCCTCTCCCAAGCTTGTGCAACATGTTCATGATCAAGTTGCTTAAAATTCATAATATCGTTTCTAAGGGAGATGATCTTAGCGGGAGGAACATACTTAGAGATAAAAGCATCTTTGCATTTGTTCCAAGAATCAATACTATTTTTAGGCAAAGACGAAAACCAAGCTTTAGCATGATCTCTAAGCGAAAAAGGAAATAGATTCAATTTAACAATATCGTTATCTTTTTTTGCATATCGCACAAATCAACGAAGCTATTTAGATGGGTAGCGGCATCTTCACTGGGAAGGCTGGAAAACGGATCTTTCATGAGAAGATTCAGCAGGGCAGCATTAATTTCACAAGATTCAGCATCGGTAAGAGAAGCAATCAGAGTGCTATTAAAATCATTGTTGTTCGTATTGGTAAAGTCACACGATTTAGTATTATCTTGAGCCATCGTGACAAGCAAGCAATCCAACACACAAGCAAACAAAAAGCAAGCGGGCAAAAGAGGCAAACGGGAAAGAGATGGAGGATAGAGAGAGAGAGGGCGAATAAAACGACAAGGGTGAAGTGGGGGAGAGGAAAACGAGAGGAAAATGGAAAATAATGTAATGCGGGAGGTAAGGATTGTGATGGGTACTTGGTATGTTTGACTTTTGCGTAGACTCCCCGGCAACGGCGCCAGAAATTCTTCTTGCTACCTCTTGAGCACTGCGTTGAATTTCCCCGAAGAGGAAAGGCATGCAATATGATGAAAACCCCATCTTGTTATCCTCGATGGCAACAATACAATACGTGCCTTGTTGCCCCTACTGTCACTGGGAAAGGACACCGCAAGATTGAACCCAAAGCTAAGCACTTCTCCCATTGCAAGAAAGATCAATCTAGTAGGCCAAACCAAAATGATAATTCAAAGAGACTTGCAAAGATAACCAATCATACATAAAATAATTCAGAGAAGATTCAAATATTGTTCATAGATTGACTTGATCATAAACCCACAATTCATCGGTCTCAACAAACACAACGCAAAACGAAGATTACATCGAATAGATCTCCACAAGAGAGGGGGAGAACTTTGTATTGAGATCCAAAAAGAGAGAAGAAGCCATCTAGCTAATAACTATGGACCCGTAGGTCTGAGGTAAACTACTCACACTTCATCGGAAGGGCTATGGTGTTGATGTAGAAGCCCTCGGTGATGGATACCCCATCCGGCGGAGCTCCGGAACAGGCCCCAAGATGGGATCTCGTGGATACAGAAAGTTGTGGTGGTGGAATTAGGGTTTTGGCTTCGTATCTGATCGTTTGGGGGTACATAGGTATATATAGGAGGAAGGAGTATGTTGGTGGAGCAACAGGGGGCCCATGAGGGTGGAGGGCGCGTCTGGGGTGGGGGGTAGGCGCGCCCCCTACCTCGTGGCCTCCTCCTTTGTTTCTTGACATAGGGTCCAAGTCTCCTGGATCATGTTCGGTGAGAAAATCACGTTCCCGAAGGTTTCTTTCCGTTTGGACACCGTTTGATATTCCTTTTCTTCGAAACCCTAAAATAGGCAAAAACAACAATTCTAGGCTGGGCCTCCGGTTAATAGGTTAGTCCCAAAAATAATATAAAAGTGGATAATAAAGCCTAATAATGTCCAAAACAGTAGATAATATAGCATGGAGCAATCAAAAATTATAGATACGTTGGAGACGTATCACCTATATACATGATCATACCTAGATATTCTCATAACCATGCTCAATTTTGTCAATTGCTCAACAGTAATTGGTTCACCCACCATAAAATACTTATGCTCTCGAGAGAAGCCACTAGTGAAACCTATGGCCCCCGGGTCTATCTTCATCATATTAATCTTCCAATACTTAGTTATTTTCATTGCCTTTTATTTTACTTTGCATCTTTATCATAAAAATACAAAAAATATTATCTTATCATATCTATCAGATCTCACTCTCATAAGTGACCGTGTAGGGATTGACAACCCCTTATCGCGTTGGTTGCGAGGATTTATTTGTTTTGTGTAGGTACGAGGGACTCGCGCATAGCCTCCTACTGGATTGATACCTTGGTTCTCAAAAAACTGAGGGAAATACTTACGCTACTCTGCTGCATCACCCTTTCCTCTCCAAGGGAAAACCAACGCAAGTGCTCGAGAGGTAGCAAGAAGGATTTCTGGCGCCGTTGCCGGGGAGGTCTACGCAAAAGTCGACATACCAAGTACCCATCACATACCCTTATCTCCCGCATTACATTAATTGCCATTTGCCTCTCGTTTTCCTCTCCCCCACTTCATCCTTGCTGTTTTATTTGCCCTCTCTCTCTATCCTCCCTCTCTTTCCCGTTTGCCTCTTTTTGCCTGTTTCTTGTTTGCTTGTGTGTTGGATTGCTTTCTTGTCACGATGGCTCTTCCCCGATTTGGTGATCTTCACCTTAAAAGGTTAGAAGAAATCGAAAGCAACGTTAGGAGTTTTATGGTCTTGCAATTTGAGCATAATAGTTTCTTTCGAAATGAGCTTAAGGAACAAAAAAGCTTTATGAGTTATATGAATAAAGAGCTTGATGATATGTCTAAGGAATTTGATGGTTTGAGATCCCAAATTGCTTGTCTTGAGAAGTTAATAGCTGAAGTTTCGAATAAGCATGCTACCTTAGTTAATAAGATGGCCGCTAAGCCGGAAGACCATGATAATAAAGATGAAGATCTAAAAGTTATTGATGTGTCCCCTATTAAATCTTTGTTTTGCAATATTAATCTTGATAATGATGGGACTGAATATGATCCACCTTTACCTAGAAGGCATTCCAAGAATTCGGAGTCTTTAGATCTTGATGCTAAAGTTGTTAGAAGTGGGATTGAAGAAGTCAAAACTTTAAATATTGATGAACCCACTATCTTGGATTTCAAGGAATTTAATTAAGATAATTGCTCTTTGATAGATTGTATTTCCTTGTTGCAATCCGTGCTAAATTCTCCTCATTCTTATAGCCAAAATAAAGCTTTTATTAAACATATCGTCGATGGTTTGATGCAATCTTATGAAGAAAAACTTGAGTTGGAAGTTTCTATCCCTAGAAAACTTTATGATGAGTGGGAACCAACTATTAAAATTAAAATAAAAGATCATGAATGCTATACTTTATGTGATTTGTTAGGTTTCCATGATTTTGATGATTGCTCTCTAAACTTGCACCTTGCGGATTCCACTATTAAGAAACCTATGGGAAGAATTAATGATGTTATTATTGTTGCAAATAGTAATTATGTGCCCGTAGATTTTATCGTTCTTGATATAGATTGCAATCCTTCATGTCCTATTATTCTTGGTAGACCTTTCCTTAGAACGATTGGTGCAATTATTGATATGAAGGAAGGAAATATTAGATTCCAATTTACGTTAAGGAAAGGCATGGAACACTTTCCTAGAAAGAAAATTAAATTACCTTATGAATCTATTATGAGAGACACTTATGGATTGCCTACCAAAGATGGCAATACCTAGATCTATCCTTGCTTTTTATGCCTAGCTATGGGCGTTAAATGATAGCGCTTGTTGGGAGGCAACCCAATTTTATTTTTATAGCTTGCTTTTTTATCCTGTTTAGTAATAAATAATTTATCTAGCCTCTGTTTTGGTTTTGTTTTTGTGTTTAATTAGTGTTTGTGCCAAGTAGAACCGTTGGGAAGACTTGGGGAAAGTCTTGTTAATCTTGCTGTAAAAAAACAGCAACTTTAGCGCTCACGATAACTGCTGCCATTTTTATTTGAAAGTGATATTTAGTTAATTTTTTTAAGATGATTAACAGATAAATGCCTCACTTCCAGCAATTTATTTTAGAATTTTTGGGGTTCCAGACATTGCGCTAGATACAGATTACTACAGACTGTTCTGTTTTTGACAGATTTTGTTTTTCGTGTGTTGTTTGCTTATTTTGATGAATCTATGGCTAGTAAAATAGTTTATAAACCATAGAGAAGTTGGAATACAGTAGGTTTAACAAAAATATAAATAAATAATGAGTTCATTACAGTACCTTGAAGTGGTCTTTTGTTTTGTTTCGCTCCGGAGCTCACGAGATTTCCTTCTTTAAGTTTTGTGTTGTGAAGTTTTCAAGTTTTGGGTAAAGATTTGATGGATTATGGAACAAGGAGTGGCCAAAGCCTAAGCTTGGGTATGCCCATGGCACCCCCAAGATAATCTAAGGACACCTAAAAGCCAAAGCTTGGGGATGCCCTAGAAGGCATCCCCTCTTTCGTCTACTTCTATCGGTAACTTTACTTGGAGCAATATTTTTATTCACCACATGATATGTGTTTTGCTTGGAGCGTCTTGTATGATTTGAGTCTTTATTTGTTAGTTTACCAAAATAATCTTTGATGTACACACCTTTTGAGAGATACACACATGATTCAGAAATTATTAGAATATTCTATGTGCTTCACTTATATCTTTTGAGTTATATAGTTTTGCTCTAGTACTTCACTTATATCTTTTAGAGCACGGTGGTGGATTTGTTTTATAGAAACTATTGATCTCTCATGCTTCACTTAGATTATTTTGAGAGTCCTAAATAGCATGGTAATTCGCTTAAATAATCCTAATATGCTAGGTATTCAAGATTAATAAAATCTTTCTTATGAGTGTGCTGAATACTATGAGAATTTTGAAACTTGATAATTGTTTTGAGATATGGAGATGATGATATTAGAGTCTTGCTAGTTGAGTAGTTGTGAATTTGAGAAATGCTTGTGTTGAAGTTTGTGATTCCCGTAGCATGCACATATGGTGAACCGTTATGTGATGAAGTCGGGGCATGATGTATTTATTGATTGTCCTCCTTATGAGTGGCGGTCGGGGACGAGCGATGGTATTTTCCTACCAATCTATCCCCCTAGGAGCATGCACGTAATACTTTGCTTTGATAACTAATAGATTTTTGCAATAATTATGTGAGTTTTTTATGACTAATGTTGAGTCCATGGATTATACGCACTCTCACCCTTCCATCATTGCTAGCCTCTCTAATACCGCGCACCTTTCGCCGGTATCATACACCCACCATATACCTTCCTCAAAACAGCCACCATACCTACCTATCATGGCATTTGCATAGCCATTCCAAGATATATTTCCATGCAACTTTCCACCATTCCGTTTATCATGACATGCTTCATCATTATCATATTGCTTTGCATGATCATGTAGTTGACATCGTATTTGTGGCAAAGCCACCGTTCATAATTCTTTCATACATGTCACTCATGAGTCATTGCATATCCCGGTACACCGCCAGAGGCATTCATATAGAGTCATATTTTGTTCTAAGTATCGAGTTGTAATTTCTTGAGTTGTAAGTAAATAAAAGTGTGATGATCATCATTTTTAGAGCATTGTCCCAATGAGGAAAGGATGATGGAGACTATGATTCCCCCGTAAGTCGGGATGAGACTCCGGACGAAAAAAGAGTCCATAAAAAAGAGAAAATGCCCAAATAAAAAATGAGAGAAAAAGAGAGAAGGGACAATGCTACTATCCTTTTACCACACTTGTGCTTAAAAGTATCACCATGATCTTCATGATAGAGAGTCTCCTATGTTGTCACTTTCATATACTAGTGGGAATCTTTCATTATAGAACTTGGCTGGTATATTCTGATGATGGGCTTCCTTAAATGCCCTAGGTCTTCGTGAGCAAGCGAGTTGGATGCACACCCACTTAGTTTCTTTTGTTGATCTTTCATACATTTATAGCTCTAGTGCATCCGTTGCATGGCAATCCCTACTCACTCACATTGATATCTATTGATGGGCATCTCCATAGCCCGTTGATACGCCTAGTTGATGTGAGACTATCTTCCCCTTTTTTTCTTCTCCACAACTACCATTCTATTCCACCTATAGTGCTATGTCCATGGCTCACGTTGATGTATTGCGTGAAGATTGAAAAAGTTTGACAACATTAAAAGTATGAAACAATTGCTTGGATTGTCATCAGGGTTGTGCATGATTTAAGTACTTTGTGTGGTGAAGATGGAGCATAGCCAGACTATATGATTTTGTAGGGATAACTTTCTTTGGCCATGTTATTTTGAGAAGACATAATTGCTTAGTTAGTATGCTTGAAGTATTATTATTTCTATGTCAATATTAAACTTATGTCTTGAATCTTTCGGATCTGAATATTCATGCCAAAATTAAGAAGAATTACATTGAAATTATGCCTCGTAGCATTCCACATCAAAAATTCTGTTTTTATCATTTACCTACTCGAGGGCGAGCAGGAATTAAGCTTGGGGATGCTTGATACGTCTCCAACGTATCTATAATTTTTGATTGCTCCATGCTATATTATCTACTGTTTTGGACATTATTGGGCTTTATTGTCCACTTTTATATTATTTTTGGGACTAACCTATTAACCAGAGGCCCAGCCCAGAATTGCTGTTTTTTTGCCTATTTTAGGGTTTCGAAGAAAAGGAATATCAAACGGAGTCCAAACGGAATGAAACCTTCGGGAACGTGATTTTCTCACCGAACATGATCCAGGAGACTTGGACCCTACGTCAATCAACCGACAGGGAGGCCACGAGGTAGGGGGCGCGCCTACCCCCCCAGGTGCGCCTCGTAGGCCCCCTGTTGCTCCACCGACGTACTTCTTCCTCCTATATATACCTACGTACCCCAAACGATCAGATACGGAGCCAAAACCCTAATTCCACCGCCATAACTTCCTGTATCCACGAGATCCCATCTTGGGGCTTGTTTGGGAGCTCCGCCGGAGGGGGCATCAATCACGGAGGGCTTCTACATCAACACCGTAGCCTCTCCGATGAAGTGTGAGTAGTTTACCTCAGACCTACGGGTCCATAGTTATTAGCTAGATGGCTTCTTCTCTCTTTTTGGATCGCAATACAAAGTTCTCCCCCTCTCTTGTGGAGATCTATTCGATGTAATCTTCTTTTGCGGTATGTTTGTTGTGACCGATGAATTGTGGATTCATGATCAAGTTTATCTATGAACAATATTTGAATCTTCTCTGAATTCTTTTATTTATGACCGGTTATCTTTGCAAGTCTCTTCAAATTATCAGTTTGGTTTGGCCTACTAGATTGATCTTTCTTGCAATGGGACAAGTGCTTAGCTCTGGGTTCAATCTTGCGGTGTCCTTTCCCAGTGACAGTAGGGGCAGCAAGGCACATATTGTATTGTTGCCATCGAGGATAACAAGATGGTTTTTTTATCATATTGCATGAATTTATCCCTCTACATCATGTCATCTTGCTTAAGGCGTTACTCTGTTCTTATGAACTTAATACTCTAGATGCATGCTGGATAGCGGTCGATGTGTGGAGTAATAGTAGTACATGTAGGTAGGAGTCGGTCTACTTGTCTTGGACGTGATGCCTATATACATGATCATACCTAGATATTCTCATAACTATGCTCAATACTGTCAATTGCTCAACAGTAATTTGTTCACGCACCATAAAATACTTATGCTCTCGAGAGAAGCCACTAGTGAAACCTATGGCCCCCGGGTCTATCTTCATCATATTAATCTTCCAATACTTAGTTATTTTCATTGCCTTTTATTTTACTTTGCATCTTTATCATAAAAATACCAAAAATATTATCTTATCATATCTATCAGATCTTACTCTCGTAAGTGACCGTGTAAGGATTGACAACCCCTTATCGCGTTGGTTGCGAGGATTTATTTGTTTTGTGTGGGTACGAGGGACTCGCGCGTAGCCTCCTATTGGATTGATACCTTGGTTCTCAAAAAACGGAGGGAAATACTTACGCTACTCTGTTGCATCACCCTTTCCTCTTCAAGGGAAAACCAACGCAAGTGCTCAAGAGGTAGCAGGGGATCGGTCGGATCGGGAGAGAACAGAACAACCACAAGTTCACCGAGCAGAAGAACACCTCTCCTCGGGAGGCTGTTCTTCCCATTATACTGTTCATCCTCAGCCCAAGAGGCAATCCACCACCACACACTGGAGTAGGGTATTACACCACAACGGTTGCTCGAACCAGTATATATCTTGTGTGCCTTGTGTTACGAGTTCGTCGAGTTAGCCCGTAAGATCTTAGCAAAGCTAGGACGTGGTTCAGTAGGGGGAGATCTTCGCGCGCACACCAGTGTTCGAACCTAGAGGGTTCTGCCGGAACTCGTGATCCAACATTTGGCACACCAGGTAGGGGTGTGCCGAAGCTTCCCTTCCATCGCTCCGCCTCCCGTTGTCTCATTGTCTCCATGTCGGACGCTCGCCGCGCTCGCGCTGAGCGCTGGGCTGCCCTCGCCGCCCGCGTTGCTCAGACGGCTCCTGTCGGCGGGCCACCCCATCATTCTCCGTTGCCCGCCGCCAACGCCGCCATTGGCCCGGCGGGGAACAAGCATCAAGCATCCTTGCTGCACCCCTCGGTGCGGCGGGGCGGCCGCATCGCCACTCCATCGCTGAACCCGACCGGTTCGTCATCCCATGCTCGTCGCACTCCCATGGACGCACAGGCCGCTCTGTGCATGGAGCGCGAGCTCCTCCGCTACCGCCCAATCCACGACCTCTACGAGGACTAGCTCGACCGCATTGCCAAGCTTGTCAGCGCCATAGGGGGCTCCCCTGCGCTGTCCCTCTCGCCGCCTCGCCCTCCGCCAGCCGTGGGCGGCGTGGCCCATGGAGCGCCTCCACCACCTCTACCCCAAGACGGAGTCTTGGCGCCCAGGCGCGTGGCCCCACAGTGCGACTGCCGTGTTCGGCGCACGCACAAGAAGAAATAAGCTGCCAAGAAGTCCCTCGACCGCGAGAAAACGCTCCCGTGCTCCTTGCGCCACCATGGCAAGACCGCGTGCCGCCTGCGGCGGTGGTGCGCGGACCCCATCAAGGATAAGTTCTCCACCAGCGCAGTGTCCCAGTGACCACGACGGGCTGCCGCGCCTTCACCCCAGAGCTGCGTAGCGTCGCTTGGCCGGGCAAGTTCAAGCCGGATCTGCCCCCTCGCTATGACGGCACCCCCAACCCCGGGGAGTTCCTGCAGCTCTACGAGCTAAGCATCGAGGCAGCCAATGGCGGCGAGAAAGTCATGGCGAACTGGTTTCCCATGGCTCTCAAGGATGGTGCTCGCTCCTGGCTCCTAAACCTGCCTCCAGGCTCAATCTCCTCCTGGAACGAGATGCGCGACCGTTTCGTTGCCAACTTCCAGGGCACTCGCGACCGCCCACCGGCTGCGGGTGACCTACGCCGCGTCAAGCAACAACCAGGAGAGACCCTCCAGAAGTACATCCAGCGCTTCAACAACCTTCGTCTCAAGATCCCCAAGGTGATGGACGAGGCCATCATCTCCGCGTTCTCCGATGGCGTCTGCGACGTCAAGATGAAGGAGGAGCTCGCCATCCACGAGGAGTTGTGCACGTCTTTGGAGCTGTTCAACCTGGCAACCAAGTGCGCAAGAGCTGAGGAGGGGCGCCTCTCCCTCCTCGAGCTCCCGATTGCGGACCCGGAGGAGAAGAAAGCCAAGGCCAAAGACGTGAAGTGCAACGGAGCAGCAGTGCTCGCAGCGGAGCCGGACACAAAGCGCGGCAGGGACCTGCCCGAGTCCCCCAAGAGCAGCCGACCGTTCTGCGCCTTCCATAACCTGCATACCCACAACACCAGCGACTGTCAAGAGCTCAGGGCCATTCGAGAAGGACGCTTTGGTCGACGCCCCGAGCGCAACGACCGGGGCTACGGCCGAGGAGGAGAACATGGTGGCGGACGCTGGGATGACCGTGGCCCACGCCAGGAGTGGCGCGACCGGCCTCGTGAGGACCACTGGCAGGATCAGCCTCGCCAGGGCGCCTGGAGAGATCAGCCTCGTGAGGATGGTCCTCAGGGAAACGCCGGTCTCCCTCCACTACCGCCACCACCAAGAAGGAATGACGACCACCACCAAGACGAGGAGGCTGGGGGCTCCCAGGAACCGCGTGCTATCCCCTGCATCTTGGGCGTAGCTCAAGTCCTAGCCTCACAGTGTATCTTCATGCAGTTTGCTCGCGAGGTGAACGCAGTCCTCCCCAAGATCGAGGCTATGCGCCCGCCCAGGTGGTCCCAGTGCGCCATTACCTTCAGCTCAGCAGATCAGCTCAAGTGCGAGGCCACTGTCGGCGTTCTCCCAATGCTTTGTTCACCCGTCATCAGCAACGTGCAAGTCACCAAGACCCTCATCGACGGCGGCACAGGGCTCAATGTCCTGTCCGTCGAGATGTTCGACAACCTTCAAGTGCCATACGATTAGCTTCAGCCTACCAAGCCTTTCTCAGGAGTGACCGATGGCTCCACCACCCCGATCGGGCAGGTCCGCCTCTCAGTCACCTTCGGACAGCGCAACAACTACCGCACCGAGCTCATCGACTTCGACGTCGCACACATTTGTCTGTCATACAATGCCATCCTCGGGTATCCGGCCCTGGCCAAGTTCATGGCCATGACGCACCACAGCTACAACGTCCTCAAGATGCCAAGAAGCGGCGGGATTATCATAGTCCCCTCCGAAGAAAGAGATGTGGTGTGCTCCCTCGAGGGCACCTTCCAAGCAGCGTAAATCGAAGACCCCGGCCACAATGCAGCTTGGTACCCTCCGGAGGTCGTCCCCAAGAAGAAGAAGCAGCAACTCTGTGCCGGACCTCAGGAGGGCAGCACCGCAAGTGGCACCTCTTCAGGATCAGCACCCGCACCTCTTCAGGATCAGCACCTCTCGAGGGCTCTCCTCTGGAGGGCCTCAGACCTTGCCAACGTCACGAGGGAGGCACTCGGGCACCACTTGGAGGCGTGTTTCGCGACACATCTCTTTCAGGAGGACACTGGGCAAGGAGCGCCCGGCGCTCAGGAGTTCATCACCAAGGTATCTCAGGAACTTCAGGAAGCAAGAGCAATACACGATGACCGCCGCCCACCTGGCGCTGCTCCCAACCCAGGCGAAGGTGGTGAGATGCGCGTCTGCATTGACATACCAGGGCTTAACCGAGCCGCATCTCAGGAGCGCTTCTGGCCTTCGCGTGTTGGGCGCTGCGAAGGTCCACCTCACAGCTACGTTCACATGCCGTTTGGAGCTCTTACTCGCTCTCCAGCCCTCACCCCTAGCCTTGACCATGGCACGTGACCTGACATACCAGCGGCGGCTGAGCTCGCTCTAGGGCCAGGACCTGAGGGCGTAGAGCACCAAGAAGAACATGGAGAGGAGGGGGGGCCCGCACAGGCCTGACCTAGCTACCCAGCAGCAGCCGATGCCCAAGCCTGGCGTCTCACGAGGGATCAACCCCAGATTGCCAAGATAAGTTTCACGCTCAATCAACCGCTACACCGTTGAGTTCTCATCTTACTAGCCCCTCTGCGGCGACATAGTCTCCCTCTCCTACCTCTCGGTGGTTGCTTGCGTGCCAAAGGGGACCTCCTGAGCATCGCGTCTCAGGGGCTCTTACTGGACGTCGGGCTGCTCACCTCCTGGCGTTGACCACAGCACACGACCTGGCATACCAGCGATGGCTGAAGCCTGCGTGGGACCGGGACCTGTCGGCGTAGAGCACCACACCGTCGCGAGATTGGAAAGCGGAAACCGAGCCGGAACGGAGCACGCACACGCACAACTTCATAATAAGGATAATGTCAACAAAGGTCACTACACACGCCTTACACGCCCTAGCAGGGGCCGTTTCTTGATTCCTCGCAGGGAACAAAAGGCAAGAGCTTAGGGAATCCTAATTACACGGGCCCTTGTGGATGACACCATCATCAACAGTGGGCCACCAGAGGCTGGCACCCACCCCATCCAGATCAGCAGCGGCCTGATGCTACAGCTCTGCTCCGGGCTCGGCGGGACCTCGGGGGCACATAGTTGTCGTCGCTTGTCTCTGGAGACTCCACGAGCCCGGGAGAGTCGTCGGACCACCAGGAGTCGCCACTGTCGCTGGGGGAACTATGGGCAGGGCCTGCAGCAGGCCCAGTGCCCGCCGCAGCGCCATCCTGGCGACCTCCTTCAGGGCAGCACTCCAGGCAGCAGCCTTCCTCGTCGAAGACCTTGAAGAACAGCACAGAGGCGTCGTCATACTCGAAGTGGATCACGAGGGCGCCCTCCGCGTGGCAGACTCGGGCAATCTCGCCCCAGCCTCGGGTCATGAAGATCCTCCTGGACATGACGGCTTCAATTTCTGCTCCAGTCACCAGGGCGTCGCAGTCGGCATGCTGCAGCTAGAGCTCGATAGGTCCCCTTGGCGGCATCTCTACAGAGAAGAAGGAAGGGAAGCGAATCCAAGTGCTCGGGGGCATCGCCGCCCACACCACAAACTCGCGCGAGGAGTCCGCAACATGGACCCCTGGGGCGGCGGCATGCGCCTCTGCAGCGCGGAGGCCACGGCCCTGGCGCGGGCGGTGACGTTCATTGCTCCTCCCTCCGGAATCGTGGGCGTGAGCATACAAGGGCAGCGGGTACCCAAGAGGCGGCCTTTCGTACCAAGGCCACGACACCATCGGACTCAAGACCATCTTCCGGCGATGGGACCTCCTCTTCTTCGGCGGGAGCAGCTCGGGCTCAGTGAGGGGAGCCTTGCCCTTCTCTGCAGCCGAGAACCTCTGAATCAGCGCCATGAGTGCACTAGAGAGAAGTGGAGCGAGGAAGGAGAAGAAGCGGGGGAGGCTGAGAAGAGACTGGAAATGGGGCTCCGCCCCCACCTCCCATTTATAGCCAAAGGGAGGCCAACCGCCGGCCTCCACGATCTAAGGTAATAATGACAGATTTTCCTTGCATGCAGTAGGGACTTGTCAAGTCGGGCAGTTGCCGAGGCTGCGTGGGGAAGCGGAGACGCCCACGTCCAATCAACCACCACACGTCGACCAAGGCCACAAGCTAATGGGGCCCGCGGCGCTCCGCACTTTCCCCTTGGCTTCGCCTCGAAGCCAAGCCCGAGCGCGCCTTGGGCCTAGGGGCCAATGTCATTGTTATGGGAATGGGGGTCCCCAGAATTGCCTGCCTGCGGCCTGCGAGCGGGCCCGTATGGAACATCTTCACCAACAAGCGTTCAAGACCCTCGTGAGGGGCCAAGCCTCGCGAGGTGGATGACACAAGACCTCCTCAGGAGTGGCCTCACCAGGCTGGCTCACGACGGGCAGAGAGATCAAGGCCAGGCAAACCTCGCGAGGTTCCGATGACGTGAGCCATGACGACCAAGGCCTGGCGGGCGCCAGCGCGCACAGTGTCCTTGTTTCCTCTTTGGTGCTAAGGAGGCAAGCGCGGACGCAGGGTACCGAGGCGTCAAGCAAAGGTTTCCATATCGGTGCAATGAGACCAAGACTAGTAGGATGGCAAGACGGAGGTCACCGTGGAGCCCAAGACGGCCTCACCACCAGAGCCTTTGGCAGGCGAAGACTGCTTTGTCAGGATAAGCTGTACTAGTTGTCCCCTTTCAAATTGGCCGTTGGGAAGAGGACCAGGGCCTCAACAAACAGGACTAGCCACCACCGTAGCTACGGGGATCGGTCGGATCGAGAGAGAGCAGAACAACCACAAGTTCACCTAGCACAAGAACACCTCTCCTCGGGAGGCTGTTCTTCCCATTGTATTGTTCATCCTCAGCCCAAGAGGTAATCCACCACCACACACTGGAGTAGGGTATTACACCACAACAGTGGCCCGAACCAGTATAAATCTTGTGTCCCTTGTGTTACGAGTTCGTCGAGTTAGCCCGTAAGATCTTAGCAAAGCTAGGACGTGGGTCGGTAGGGGGAGATCTTCGCGCCCACCCCAGTGTTGAACCTTGAGGGTTTTGCCAGAACCCGTGATCCGACAGACGCCGAGGCTGAAGCAGGACAAGAGAGACAATGTTAACCTGAGTGGAATTCTAATAGCATCTCCAATAGATGACGTAAAATACATAACCACAAAGTGCTAGATGTAAAGTACATCAACCGCTCATCTCTGAACTTAACTGTCGAAACTAAATTTAACTGTTGAAACTGAATTTAGCTGTCGAAACTGAATTTTGCTGTAGAAACTGAATTTAACTGTCGAAACTAAATGCACTAGTAGCAGAAAAGCAGTAGCAGTAGCGTTGCGAGAGCTGGGGCAGCTGTTTATGTAGTAGTTCATCTTCAACCTCCACCCCCGTGAGCCGCCAGCCACCACCGGCCAAACCGCCGCCCTCGCCGCCCGCGGCCGACGGTGCGCCGCCCCGCCCGCCCCGAAACCACTCCCCACCGCCGGTCCGCCGCCGCCCCAGCCATCCCTCTAGCCCCCCCGTGCTTAGCTATTTCTTCAGCGATCCCCATGCCACTGCCCCACCACCACCGGCGACCACCGCCCCACCCTGAACCCTAAGATAGATAGTGGGGTACCTCTCCGGCGAGCCCCCCTTCCCATTGTAGCTAGTTCTTCCTTAACTTCGGCGAGCCCCCCACCCCCTAAAAATCGACTAACCCAAAAGTCGATTCAGTCGACTGAAGTGTAGCCAAATTGGAGCAGCATCGCAAGCAAGAGCAAGAGAGAGAGAGAGAGAGAGAGAGAGAGAGAGAGCGAGCAAGAGCAAGAGCAATAGCAAGATCAGACTAGGCAGGGGACCGAGAGCAAGAGCAGAGTAGCAGTGCGAGCGAGAGCTAAAGCAACAACAGCTCCTATTGATGTGGACCTTGCTGCTGAGGGAGCGACGCCATGGAGGAAGTGGCCGACGATGCCGCCGTGGACGGAGCCGCGCTATGTCGGCTCGAGACCGAGCGCCGGCAGCACCATGAGATCGAATCAAGAATAGAATGCGGCGATTAGTGTACAACCGCTTTGGTGGCGCCGATTAGGCCTCAGCTTCATCTGAGGAAATGGTGATGATGCTGCTCTTCCGGTGGTGTAGGTGAAGACGGTGGTGTGGGAATGCAGGTGGCGCGAAAGACGAGGGGAACATCGGGGCAGCTCCTTGGAGGTGGAGGACGGGGTGGCTGAACCGGCGGGACGACGAGATCGACGATGGATCCTCATCCAGTATGGTGGATGAGGGACGTCGAGGTGTTGATGTGGACATGGTCGTCGGGGAAGAGGCTCCGGCTAGGTGGCGAGCGGAGGAGGGCGTGGGGCTTCGCGGGTGTTCGCGGCCTCGGTGTACGAATGGGTGGGCGGATGGGATGGGAGTGGGGAACCATGGCTTAGGGACGCGCTTGCCCGAAATGTGGGGTAAGTTACGAAAGTACCCCCACCAATTTGAGCTAGGCGGTTCTTTCGGTTCAGGGGTATCACGGGCATTTTGCATGTCGAGATTTCGTAGGAGGTGGGAGTTTTCGCGCGCGTTGTAATTTTGGGATAGCAAGGCGCGGGTTGAGATGACGGAGTTTTCGGAGCACAACGAGACAACGATATCTTCAATATTTCGGGGTAACAAGGCGTGGGTTGAAGAGGCGGGAGTTTCGCATCATGATAGACAGAGATGCTAGCTTGAAATTTCGGCATAACAAGGCGCGGCTTGAAATTTCAGGAGAACAAGCTTAACGTGTACCAAAAAAAGACAATTCGCACCTCATCACTAGAGAGAGCCATGTCCCATTTTAATATATTACTAGAAATGCATTCAAATACAACAAAAAAACTAAAAAAAATCAGGACAACAAACATAATGTGTACAGTACCAAAACAATTTGCACTTCCCTCAACAATAAAAAACAATGTGTGTTGTCTAGCATGTGGACTAAATTGGAGTACATTTTCCCTATTTGAATGGGATTGTACTCAGGTTAGTTATACAACCATCTAAATATTATTTTCACAACACATGACATGAATATAGGAGAAGTAAATGTCACGACCGGTTTTCCAATAAAATATTTATTGAGAAACCAATCTTTTGAGTCCGGTATGAGAAAAATTCTCCTTACCGGTAGACAAATTCTTGATACAATAAGCCAGTAGCATAAAATATATTACAGGGTCGAGCCACGGCAGCTCAACCAAATTATTACAAGTACGCCAATAATTATACATAATGGCGAACATGACACAGTGGTGTGGAGGCATACTACTGACTCGAGGATAGGGCGGTGGTGGAAAAACACAGCGGGGAGTGGGATACGTGACTCTAAAACTGGCATCTCATCGAGCGTCGAGGTGAGGCTCGATGAATTTATTTGGTAGCGGAAGCGGATATAATACAGTGACCAAATCCAGGGTCGCACGAGACTGACTGGGATTCCTCTAGGCGTCGGACTCGCTATCGAACTCTTCATCCATGAGATCGCCTTCGTCAGCATCTGGCCAAATCAACAAGCCAGTGAGTACTTTGAAAGTACTCGCAAGACAGTTCGGACGTAAGATATAACAAATGCATGCATGAATGCGTCACGATTAATTCACCAATGTATATTCAAAAATTAGCATAACGAAGTAAGTAAAAAGGGAAACGGCGGTGGTCCGCCTGAAATCCCAACAAAACATAAATGAAAACCGATCGGGTGTCTGAAGCGACGCCTCGAAAGGTGAACAAATAAATAGAAGGAAATGATGCCACAGTCGGACGTCTGAGCGACATCGCAGAAAGGGCTTTAAAAGAAATGCCACAGTCGGACGTCTGAGTGACATCCCATAAAGGGCTTTTAAAAGAAATGCCACAGTCGGACGCCTGAGCGACATCACATAAAGGGCTTTAAAAGAAATGCCACAGTCGGACGTCTGAGCGGCATCACATAAAGGGCTTTAAAAGAAATGCCACAGTCGGACGTCTGAGCGACATCACAAAAAGGGCTTTAAAAGAAATGCCACAGTCGGACGTCTGAGCGACATCACAGAAAGGGCTTTAAAAGAAATGCCACAGTCAGACGTCTAAGCGACATCACAGAAAGGGCTTTAAAAGAAATGCCACAGTCGGACGTCTGAGCGACATCACATAAAGGGCTTTAAAAGAAATGCCACAGTCGGACGTCTGAGCGACATCACATAAAGGGCTTTAAAAGAAATGCCACAGTCGGACGTCTGAGCGACATCACAGAAAGGGCTTTAAAAGAAACGCCACAGTCGGACGTCTGAGCGACATCACAGAAAGGGCTTTAAAAGAAATGCCACAGTCGGACGTCTGAGCGACATCACATAAAGGGCTTTAAAAGAAATGCCACAATCGGACGTCTGAGCGACATCACAGAAAGGGCTTTTATTCACTAGTAAATAATACCCATAATCAACATTCAATTCATGAAAATAAACGGGTTAGTCCATCCACAGGAATAATCATTTAACCGGAATTAGCAGTCATACGATTCACCGGAGTCTCTGTCATCAAAACTGGCACTTGTCAGGATAAGATAATGTTGAACTTGGACATGGAATAGATGATTCAAGGAATATATGACTCTGTAGAGGTTGTACAAAAATTTCCCACAGCCAACGGATTTCCGTAGTCACGAAGGACTAGTTCCGTTTACGGTATTTCGGAAGAAAACATAGCTAACCAGCACACACCCATCCTACCTCTCGATGCTAGGAATCACCCTAGACATCATCCAAGAAAAACTTTTGAGACGGGGAGATCACAATCTCGAATAGCATGGGATCAAATTTATATACGCGCGCTCTAAGGGGTGCCCCCCTCTCGGTCCCAACCGGAAACACCCATGCCCCCTGACCGGATGACTGGCTTTAATCCAGGGCCATGGAACCATCATCACGGCCTCTCCTTTTGGTGTGTACCAGGAAAGCGGTTTGCAACTTACTAAGCCATATTCCTTGCGGAAAACATGTGGTAGTACAGGGAAGGAAAAAGGAGGAATTGGATCGATACGGTTTGACACTGTAGTCAAATAGTCTGGCATAAGACTGGCATGCTACAACACTGCCATCTTACCCATCCTCATGCCAACACATGGCCATTCATACTCACATCCATCCACTTATGGATCATCGAACTCACTTACCTCATCAATGCATGGAAATAACGTTCATCGGTATGCTCTTCAACATGCCATGAGACTAACTAAAATGCAAAACATGCCAAGACACTCATCATATCAAAAGTTCAAACATGCTTGCCTGGTTCGGAGTAGTCGGAGCCTAGCTCGGTGAAGTTTGCGGTTCCGTCACCTCCTTCGGTATCTATGGTATAAAGAAAATATATGTGCTATCGTAAATACCACGAGGTGCACAAAAAGTATTCCAAATTTTTTTCAAATAAATATGATAAAAAACTAGACAAAAATCTGAAGAGAATAGAAAAAGAATCAATCAAAAATATTATTCTGTTTAAAAGTTATAAAGGTTTTTGTCCAGGGACTCATCTGTAATGAAACAGAAAGTCCCCAGGGGCTAGCTCATAAAAACAGAAAACGTTTCCGTAAAGAATACGCCAGCCCAGAGGGAAAAGCGCATTTTGCCCGAAGGCGCTTCCAGAAAACGATTCAATAGAGAGGGCAGAGAGGCTGACGGTGGGGTCCCACTCGTCAGGTTTAAACTTTCAAATGGGGGGGGGACGAAGCTCGTCGGCGCCCGAGAGCCGCGGTGGTCGCCGGCGGCGATCCACGGCGAGGCAGGGAGATCGGAGGGTACCTCCGCGTTCAGTGCACCCTTCCGCGTCGGTTGGTGGTGGTGGTGGTCGCCGGCGAGTACCACGTCGGCGGCGAGCCTTGCTCCGGCGGACGGCGGCTCGGGTGATCGAGGGGCTCGTCGGAGAGAGCTGAAGTGACCAAATTGAGGAGGGGGTTAGGCTCCTGGTAGCTAGAGGGAGTAACTGACGGGGTTAGGGCGCCGGAGACGGCCTCACCGGAGCGAATCGTGGTGGAGGCCGAGGCGGATCGGGGCGGCCGAAGTTGGGGGAGGAGACCTCCTCGAGGTCCTCTTGTTGGCCTGGCGGGGCATTGGTGAGGTGTAGAGATGATGCGTGCACGAGGGTGAGCTCGGGGGCCCTTTATATAGGCGGTCCGAGGCGGTGGCCATGAACGGGGGTCTCCGGTGAAGATTACGGCGGCGCAGAGCTCGGTCGGGGGTGCTTAGGGAGTTGGGCGCCATCACGGAGGTCCACCGGCTCCATTTAGGTGCTAACCCGGCTGGGATTTGATGCTTAGGGCGAGCTCGACAGAACGGGGCGGCGCGGGCCCATCGGCGGCAGGGAGCACGTCCCGTGCTTGCCGGGCCACGGTGACTGTGCCACGGGCGTGCGCTGGCATGCATGGGCCACGCGTAGAGCCAGGGAGCAAAGGGCGGCACGGAACGGCGTTGAGCCGCCGTTCTTGTTCCCTGTCGGCTGTAACGGGGTTTCGGCCGCCGCAAGACACGCCGGCGCGGGCGGCCAGGGGCGCCACCGATGCCGGGAAGACGCCAAGCGCGCGTGCGGGGGTGCTGGCCAGGGAGAAGAGGCCGCGCGCAACGCGCCAAGCGCACTGTGGACGGTGACCGATCACTGACGAAGAAACGGCGCGGCGTCTCTGAACTTTTCTGAATTTCTGAAAATGCAAAGGAACAGTGCAGCTCAAGTGTTCGACAGAATGTTTTTGGCCTCTGGGAATTTTTCCTTGAGCTGATTTTTGGTGTAGTGGCTTCTCATTGCTCAAGTAGGCTGCCTGAATTTTTGTGGAATTTTTGGAGAAGTGTAGATATGAATTTCACCAAATTTGGCAAATCTGGTCCAAACTTGCAGAGACTGAATTTTGAAAATTTTGAAAAGGGGAGGAGTGGATCAAGATGGTTCTGGGTTGTGGGTTCAAAGAACTATCCAGGAGAGTTGGTTTGAGGTAAAAGCTCAAAAGCAAAAGGGTACTTGCTTTGAAAATCACTCAGGCTCCAAATAATTTTCAGAAATGATTTGAGGGGAAAAATAATTAGAATAAAATCCAAAACTTGCTTGGATGAGTTGGGACAGAGATCTTAGGCTGATTTCAAGGAGGAGGGGAGGTTTTGGAGGGGTTTTATCACATGGGCAAAAATACCAAGTCATGGGTGGTTAACAAGATATGAAAATCCCAAATTTTCATAGAGTTTCTTTTTAAAAGAAAAAGATTAAACTCCCAAGGAAATTTTGAGAGGAAACCGACAGAGAAGAAGTTTCAAAAGATCAAACACCATAGTTTTAAAAATAAAAATCCTTGCCAAAGAAAAGGAAGTTTTTAAGAGGAAGGTTTTCTGTAAAAGAAATTTTAAATGCCTTCTTTTAAAAAAAGAAATCCAACAATTTTTTTTATGAAAACCAAATTAAATTTTTTTTGGAGTGTCACAGTAAATTTCTATATAAATACAAACTACATGTACATACGATCTCAAATTCAAATATATGTATCCATTTTATGCTGAATTCAAATCATAGTACATGTATGATCTAGCTAGATGTTCAGAATCTAAACCATGTATGATACTATGTACAATGTGTTTAACACGCACTGCACACACACAAACACCATTTAGACTAGTAAGGTACACGTGCATTGCACACATGAGATTTGGCAACCAAATTATGAATAAATACCACATTATAGCATGTAAGCTTTGAGTCATATATGCATGATGTAGATGTTCATTTAATTCTTATAGTCCATTTCAATCAAAATCATCTAGTTTTTATAAGAAAGCTAATCTATTTTTAGATTCATGGAATTGTGTGTTGTAAAGCATAAAGTAAAAACAAATAATGGCAAATCATGTAGAAAACATTTGGGCAATTATGATACGGAAGATTCTAGAACAAAGAAGAAGTGCTTGTGTTTTGAGGTTTGTGCATTATTCTTAAGTTCAATCATGGAGTCTTCTAGATTGTACATGTGGCAAAATCTGGTGGAATCTAGATGATATCCAACAGCCAGTAGTGCTCACAAATTTGCCATCTCTTCACCATCAGATTGGCTTCATCCAACAACCATCTTTCAAATTTAAAGTTATTCGCACACTATATAAAAAATATAAAATATAATATATATGGGTATAGATATAGGTATGTGATGCGAAAGCCTCCCATCATCTCCAATTAGAATAGTGTGTCCATGCATGGATGCAATGTAGCCAAACGATGCCTGCCATCGGTATCTCAAATTCAAATCAGTCTGACCTTGTTCAATGTGTATACAGTACAACATGCTCGTTTCCAAACCACACAGTGCATATCTCAGTTATATTCATGCATGCATGGGTTTCAAACATCATGATCTCTTATTCAAATATTTGAATTCAACTTTACATTGATTATGACCTCACCTAGTCTTTTACACCCACACAGTCATCTTCTCTTTATAATTGTACCACTAACTTTCTCTCGTGCATGCATGCATGCACACACACTACTAGTCGGCATTATCCATCACACACATGTAATCTTTTTCTTTAGGTAGGTCTCCCATGCATGCACACACACACCTCCCCCTCTCCATCATATCGGGCATTCTTTATCTCTCACGTGTATGCGCAACGATCGATGTTCCTCTATGTGTGTGTATATATAGCTAGGTCTGTTCTAGTTTTCCACATAAACCGATCAATCTATATATCTAGTGAGGTCTCACCCTCTTTCCCGCGTCCACAGCGATCAATCTATACCTCTCTGTATAGGATTACTTAGTTAATACACCCACATTAATTATATATCCAACGTCCCCCTCTCATCATCCATGCCTTCCGCTTCATCTCTCAGACGCGCGCACAGTGGTGAAGACAGGGGGCGGCAAGGGCCCTGCCCCCCTAACATCACTATATATCGAGGCCAATATGAATGTGATCATTAGACAATTGCTGGTAAAATGGTTTAAGTTGATGAATTGGCCCTCCTCGTAAAGGATTTGCAATGCTTGGCCCCCTAGCTCATTTATTTCTCATGGCTCCGCCACTGCGCACAATAACGCACGTTCTCGTCCCCTCTCTTTAAATATCGATCTCGCACTTGTGCACTCCTTCATAGTCTCCCTCCACTTGGCCCCTTGCACCATCTTCTATACCCCACCATATTTTGCCACATGTACAATCTAGCAGACTCCATGGTTGAACTTAAGCATAATGCACAAACCTCAAAACACTAGTGCTTCTCCTTTGTTCTAGAATCTTCCGTATCATAACTACCCAAACTTTTTTTCTAGTTGAATTGCCATTATTTGTTTTTAATTTATGCTTTACAACTCACAATTCTATGAATCATAAAATAGATTAAGGGTTTCTTTGATTCAAAGGATTCTCAAAGGAATTTTTCCTATCTTGGTTGTTTGATTCGTACGGTTGTAAACCATAGGAATTTTTCCATAGGATTCATTTGCACTAGATTTCATAGGAAACATCCCATCCACTCAAACCTCTTTGAAAGAATCATGTGTTTTTCTATGCACAATCAAACACTCGTACAATCATGTAGGATTCAAGACGACATTCCACTCTAATCCCATGTTTTTCCTATTCTTGCGTTTTGGAAATCCTACGAATCAAAGAGGCCCTAGTTTTTTTATAACAACTAATTGATTTTGAATGATATGAACTATAAGAATTAAATGAACGTCTAGATCAGGCATATATGACTCAAAGCTTACATGCTATAGTATGGTATTTATTCATAATTTGGTTGCCAAATATGATGCGTGCAATGCACGTGTACCTTACTAGTACTTCGAGTATGTGCAAAACGCGTAAATTAGAATTCCAATGGCACGCTACATAGTGTCTCTCTTACAGTTCATGAAGCCACACGACACATGTGGAGGCATTGTCGCGACCACCTTGTGTGGATTGATCACGGTGACGTACTGCTGGTTCCAAAAGAATGTACTCGTCCTCTCTAAGGCACACTGGCGGTAGATGCACGAAGCGAAGATGTGCACGCATGCCATGCACGCACTCATTCCCTCGCACGCACATGCGGGTACACGTGGTGATGACTTTTTGTATGAAGATCCACCCCATGTGATAATTTGACGCGTGTAAAGTCCTTCACTTCATTGATGGTAAATTAATACAGCGCATGCAAATTGAGTGGACGTGAGGGAGGAAGAAAGACATTACTACTCCACTGCGTGCATGCGAGTAGTTAAATCATGGGTTGCTACTTCCATTGGTCTCCTTCGTATTTTGTGCCAATTTTTGACCATATTTTTAAGAAACATAATATTTATGCATGTCATAAAAAGTGGCACAAAGAGAAGGGGGGCCAACCAGAAGTCTCCATCGTGTAATACTTTACGGTCGGTCGCACCAACAGACGGTCGGTCGCACCAACAGACAGTCGGTCGGACCTGCGTCTCACCGAAGGGACACGCATCGGCTTGGTCTGACATGTACGACCAGCTACATCACTGATTTGTGCGACCACATTTGAGTAGTGTATTACTCCCTCTATCTCAGTTTACAAGTCTTGAACGTGTACCTAGGTCGTTAATTTGACCAACTTAATAAGAGGCATACATTACGAAAAATATATCATTACAAACTTCAAATATTCTATTTTTTAATGATATATTTTTATGTTAAACAATTTAATTTATATAACTTACATTGACGACCTAGATACACGTGCAAGCCTTGTAAACTGAGATGGAGGGAGTACTTGAAATTTATGTTCCAATAAACTCATCAAGAGCCGTTTTGGGCCTCGAAACCAAAACCATCAATTAATCTTTACCTTGTTCCCATCACATTCCAAAGTACTAGTGCTACAATTAAGTGCAAGCCTGCTCACACTTACTAGTTTATACCAAACCTGAACGTGTTACCACATTGCAGGTTTTATTGCTAGTGCTAGTACTTAGGTTATAAAAAGGGGAACTACCTAACCGAAAATTACTCTACCTTCCTCCTCATGAGTCCTTCTTCGTCCATCCTTGCCATGGCCGGTGTGCAGAGCTCTAGGTCAAGAACTAGTCATAACAAGGGAGCGGCAACCAAGGCTGTGGAAAAAAGAGGGCTCGCCACCTTGCAGAGACCTCGAAAGATCTCACGGGCAGGTGATGGCTTGCAGGAGCGCCCTAGCCGCGGAGGCGAACATGCCGGCACGCCCGATCAACTCAATAAGTACCTCGATAAGCAGAAGGAGTTCATCCACGTCTTGGTGGAGCTGCTGAAGGAGAGCCTCGACGACATGCCTGCTGAGCTCAATGAGCAGGGGGAGTTGACTGCCAGCTTGGTGATGCTGCTGAAGAAGAGCATTGCCTCGGAGAAGAAGGCGACCGATAAAATCCTGCAACTTCAGGAGGACAAGGTGAAGCTCTGCCACGAGCTCGACCTGCTGAAGGAGGAGAACGCCGGCTGGAAGAAGCTGCATGAGAATGGTAGTTCCTCGATGAAGATGCTGCAGGCCCTCGTCATGGAAGAGAAGGAGGAGTTGGTGAAGATTTGCATCGAGCACCCGGCTGCTGTCAAGGTACGTAATGCGGACGTGGAACAGATGATGAAGGCTCACGTCGAGAAATCCCGCGTCATGGATAGAATGAAGAAGATGGCAGAGGAGACGCACAAGGAGATGGAGGTCGTGGAGGCGATGAAGAAGCAGTTACGACTCCGCGGCCAGCAACCCTTCATGTAGTAGAGAGCAGCGCCCCAGACTTGTGTGTGCGTCTTCCTTCTTTTTTGGGGGTGATAATCTTCCTTCTTCTTTTGCTCCTTTGTTTCTTCTTTTGCTTCAGGTGTTTCGCCGCACGTGTCACATTCTCTGTGATGCATGAATCGAACAATGCTAACAATGAGATGACTAGCAAATTAGATAATTTTTTATTGCCATATGGCACCGGGCTACAGTGTTTCGTGCTCCTCCGTCGTACTCCAGTGGAAAACTTGAGTATACCACATGGTTGTTTGCTCCTCCTCAGGTAATCGACACATTTTTACGAGCAATCAAATCACAAGGCCCCACCTTCCAGCAGTAATGAGCCGTCAAATCACAAAGGCCCTTGCCTCTCTTGAAACCGACAAAGCTAGATTGCCCCACCCTCTAGCCTTTTAAAAAATGTATACTTTTGTACAGTAGTAGTATTGACGGATTGCGCCATGGAGCAAAACTAACAAGGTGAAATTAAAGAAAAAGGTGGTACATATAGAGAGCGCTCGTCGCCAAATTATGCATATAGTACTATTAAAAAAGCTAGTACGTGGTTAAATGGGGTGCTAAATTCTATTAGAGAAATTAGCATACCTATTTAATTCTTGGGTTCTTATTATTTATGCCACTAGTTGTGTATCACTACTCAGTTTTGCCATTAGAAGTTACAACTACTCGAAAATGCCATCGATCCGTGAGATGCCTTCTCAAAAATGCAATTAGATATCTCAAAAATGCCATCATTAAGTTAGATGTTTGCGGAAAATGCAATTAGACATTATTATTTTCATGTCAAACCCATTGACCATGTAATATGACAAAAATAAGCCGACTCTCACAATGATAAGTGTAGCCCCGCTTGTCAGGAGTAACCAAGCGAATAATTTTATAGGAAAATAAGAACGTTGTTGGGATCAAGTAGGCCCCACACTTTATTTTACTGTAGTGAGATAGAAGGAGAGCTGGCATGTTGGTCCATCGGTATTTATGTCATTATAACATGGCAAAAGAGATTAGAGTCACAATAATGGTGTCCAGCACAACACACCCCTCAAATAAAACTAAGCACCCTGAAATTCTTTGACAAAACTAAGCACCCTGAAATTCTTTGACAACTAAACTGCTGGCTATATGATGTTGGCCATATATATTGTACGTATATAATGTGAAGAAACGAGTGGTAGTACTATAACAACTAAAAGATGAACTATAAGAAATATGTCGGCGTTCTGGGAATGGGGGTCCCTAGACTTGCCTGCCTGCGGCCTGCGGCGTGGCTCAAGTGGGGGCCCAATGCGGCCCATCTTCATCAGCTCAAGCTCAAGACCCTCGCGAGGGGACAAGCCTCGCGGGGCAGATGACAAAAAGCCTCCTCAGAGGCAGCCTCATCAGGCAGGCTCGCGAGGAGGCGGAGAGATCAAGGCAGGGGTACCTCGCGAGGAACCCGTGACGCAAGCCATGACGATCGAGACCAGGCGGGCACCAGGCGGGCGCCGGCCTGCGCAGTGTCCTTGTTTCCACTTTGGTGCAAAGGGGGCAAGCGCAGGCCAAGGCATCGGGCAAAGGTTGCCATTCCGGTGCAACGAGACCAAGAACAGCAGAGCGGCAGGACGGATGTCACCGTGGAGCCCAAGACGGCGTCATCACCAGTACTTTTGGCAGCCGAAGAGCACCTTTGGTTAGGATAACTTGTACTAGATGTTCCCCTTCAAAATGGCCAGTTGTTGGCGCCCTTCCCGCTCATTATCTGGGGAGAGGCCCAGGGCCTCTATAAGTAGAACTAGCCACACAGAGTAGAGGGACATCTAGAAATCTGGTAGAGCCCTAGCAGAGAGAAAGAGGCGACTGAACTCACCCTAGCAGTTCATCGCACCAGCTCAAGAACACCTCTCGCGAGGCTGTTCTTCTCTTGTACTGTTCATCTGTAGCCCCTGAGGCAATCCACCACACCTCACACTGGAGTAGGGTATTACACCACAACGGTTGCCCGAACCAGTATAAACCTCGTGTCCCTTGTGTTGTTCATTGTTTCCAGCTTAGATCATGCGAGGAGATCGGACATAGATCGGTAGGGGAGAGATCTCCGTGCGCACCCCAGTGTTCGAACCTCAAGGGTCTGCCGGAACTCGAAATCCAACATTTGGCGCGCCAGGTAGGGGTGCGCCAGAGTCCTCCCTCCTGACAACCTGCTCTCCCCCGACATCGCATCCCGCCCTCATGGCGGACAATGCGCTGCCCGCTCCAGCAACGGATGCCGACACTGGGGCAGGGCGCTCCGGGCCTTGGCCCCCGCCTTGCGACAGGTGCAGTGCCCGCGCAAGTTCAGGCCCGAGACGCCTCCGTGCTACGACGGCGTGACGGACCCGATGATTTTCCTGCTGGCGTACGAGGAGGCCGTCCTCAGAGCCGGGGGCGACGACCGGGTGATGGCCAACTGGTTACCCATGGCCCTCAATGGCGTCCCGCGCGCGTGGCTCCTCCACCTGCCGACGGCCTCTGTCACCTCCTGGGAGGAGCTGCGCAACCTCTTCCTCGCCCGTTTTGCCGCACCAGCGCCACCCGTCGTCGCAGCTCTCCTGGGTGGTTCCCAGGCACCACCCTTGAGCCATCATGTCAAGCCATTCACCCGGGGGATCAGCACCGCCTCCAAGCGCCGAGAAGCCCCCCGGGCTGGGTGGCGCCCGAGGCCGATCTAACCTTCGACTCGGAGGACCACCCCTTCTACCCCATTGGTTTGGTCGCGCTCCCGATGCTGTGCACCCCCACCATCTGCCAAGTGGCCATCACCAGGATCCTCATCGTCGGTGGTGCCGGCCTCAACGTGCTCTTGGTGGAGGCCTTCAGCCTCCTCCACGTGCCGCTGGAGCGGCTCCAACCCAACAGGCCTTTCTCGGGCGTCGGAGCCGGTCCCACAGCCTCCTTGGGACAGATCCGCCTCCTAGTGACCTTCGGCACCTGCGACAACTTCCGCACGGAGCTGATCGACTTTGACATTGCCCCCGTTGGCCTCCCCTACAATGCCATTCTCAGCTATCCAGCCTTGGCTCGGTTCATGGCAGCAACTCACACGGCGTACAACCTCATGAAGATGCCTGGGAGCAGCGGCGTCCTCACCGTGTCAGGAGACACAAAGGATGCGCTGCAGGTGCTCCATCTTGTTTTCAGGGCGGCCGCGGTGGCGCAGCCCACTAGAACCGACGCCCTTGAGCCCAAGGGGGCTGCGCCGGCTAAAAAGAAGCAGTTGTTCACCCAAACACAAGGCGGAAACCAAGCAGGTACCAGTCGACGAGGACGGGTCCACTAGTGCCACCTTCACCATAGGGGCCAACCTCGAGCCCGAGCAGGAGAAGGCCCTGATCAGGTTCCTGCGTGCAAACAAGAAGGTGTTCACGTGGGAACCTGATCAGTTAGCAGGGGTCCCGAGGGAAGTGATTGAGCATCACCTCAATGTGTGCCCCAATGTGTGCCCCGTGAAGCAGAAGGCAAGGCGGCAGTCTACTGAGAAACAGGCTTTCATCGTTCAAGAGACCCGGAAGCTAGAGGCGGCAGGAGTTATCCGCGAGGTCCGCTACCCTGATTGGCTGGCTAATCCGGTCGTTGTGCCAAAAAAGGGAGGAAAGGACCGCATGTGTGTCGACTTCACCAACCTCAACAAGGCCTGCCCATAGGATCCATTTCCGCTCCCCCGCATTGACCAGATAGTCGACTCCACCGCAGAGTGTGACCTATTGTGCTTCCTGGATGCCTTCTCGGGCTATCACCAGATCAAGATGGCGGTAGAAGACGTGGAGAAGATGGCTTTCCTGACCCCGTGTGGAGTGTACTGCTATACGTGCATGCTGTTTGGGTTGCGCAACGTATGCGCGACCTTTCAGCGGCCGATGCACATCGCCTTAGGCTGGCAGCTCAGGAGGAACGCTGAAGCTTACGTCGATGACATTGTGGTGAAGTCTCGTGAGGCAAGAACCCTGATACAGGACCTGGAAGAAACCTTTGCAAGCCTCAACGAAGTGGACCTACGGCTCAACCCGGAGAAGTGCGTGTTTGGAGTCCCCTCGGGCAAGCTCCTGGGTTTCCTCGTATCCCACAGGGGCATCGAGGCCAACCCGGAGAAGGTCAAGGCAGTCGAAGATATGAGCCCGCCGAGGACCCTCAGAGAAATGCAGAGGCTCACCGGGCGTGTGACTGCGCCGGGGCGCTTCATCTCCAAGCTGGGGGAACGAGCGCTGCCCTTCTTCAAGCTGATGAAGAAAAAGGGCCCCATCAAATGGACTGAAGAGGCCGACAAGGCATTCCAAGACCTCAAGAGGTACCTTGCCAGTCCACCAGTGATGGTAGCTCTGCGTCCTCGGGAGCCCCTGGTGCTCTACCTTGCGGCCACCCCCTATTCTGCTAGCGCAACCCTGGTGGTGGTCAGGGAGGAGCGTTGTGCCAAGGCCGCATCGACCGTCTGAACTAAAGCAAAGTAGAGCCAAGAGGGCCTCGCGAGGGCCCAACCGCAGCCAGAAAGGAACAGCCGCAGCAGGAGAACGCACCCGGAGCAGGAGAGGCCTCTTCAGGCGACCAGGCACTGGGAGCTCCGTCGTCTCAAGAGACGCCTCGACCTTTGGAGGACGCAAGTTGCGTCAGCACCCTCAACCTCGTCGAGCATCCCGTGTAATTCGTCAGCACGGTGCTACGGGACGCAAGGGCACGGTATCCCATGCCTCAAAAACTCCTCCTCGCGCTACTGGTGGCCTCACGCAAGCTGCGCCACTACTTCCAAGGACATCCCATCAAAGTCGTCTCAGGATACCCCTTGGAAAGAGTGCTCAGGAGCCCCAACTTAGCTGGAAGGGTTGTTGAATGGAACATTGAGCTACAGGCATTTCAGCTAGAATTCAGTATGACCAGAGTCATCAAGGGAGCCGCACTTGCGGATTTCGTGGCTGAATGGGTAGAAGCGCCGGGTCTCGAGGCAGGCGAAGACCGATCATTTTCCCCGGGAAGTGAAGCACCGGATGGCTGGGTCATGTACTTTGATGGGGCGTTCTCCCAACATGGTGCAGGAGCTGGCGCAGTGCTCGTATCCCCTACCCAGGACAAACTCTACTACGCCGTACAACTTTGTTCCAGCACGGAGAAAAGGTCTCCAACAACATAGCGGAGTACGAAGGCCTAATAGCAGGCTTGAAGGCCGCAATTGCCTTAGGGGTGAAGCGCCTCATCATCAAGGGCGATTCGCAGCTCCTCGTCAACTTCTCCAACAAGATATACGAGCCAAAGGACGAGCACATGGAAGCCTACCTCGCTGAGGTTCGCAAGATGGAGAAATAGTTCTGGGGGCTGGAGTTGCAGCATGTGCCTCGCGGCACCAATCAGGAGGCTGATGAAATTGCCAAGAGGGCATCTAGGTGGCTTCCTCAGGAGCCTGGTGTCTTCAAGGAGCGGCTCTTCAAACCCTCGGCGTTGCCGTCACTGTCGAGCACGGCGCAACCAAGGGAGGAGCTCCCTCAGCCTCCTGCCTCAGGAGCCCCGGTCTGCGGCCCAGCCTCAGGGGCATGCCTGCTCCTGGCATTAGAGCCTCAGGAAGGGTGTTGGATCCCGGAGCTCAAGAACTACCTGATGCAAGGGACTCTGCTGGAGAATGAGGAGGAAGCGGAGCGTGTGGCGCGGCAGGCCACGACTTATTGCATCAGGGATGGAGAGCTCTACAGGAAGCGACCAAATGACGTGTCCCTATGTTGCATCTCCCGAGAGCAAGGGAAGGAGCTACTGGCGGACATACACGGCGGAGACTGCGGCCACCACTCGTCGTCACGGACCCTCGTCGGCAAGGCGTTCCGTAGTGGATTCTATTGGCCCACAGCACTCAACGACGCCGTTGAGCTTGTGAAGGCTTGCGAGGCCTGCCAGTTTCACGCTAAGCAGATCCATCAGCCTGCGGGGGTCTACAGACTATACCCCTCTCATGGCCGTTCGTAGTTTGGGGGCTGGACATTCTGGGCCCGTTTCCTCGGGCGCCAGGGGGCTATCGCTACCTCTACGTCGCCGTGGACAAATTCACCAAGTGGGCTGAGGTGGAAGACGCCCGCACAATCCCGGCAGGCTCAGCGGTCAAATTCATCAAGGGCCTTGTGAGCCGATTTGGGGTGCCCAACCGCATCATCACCGATAACGGTTCGCAATTCACCAGTAATCTCTTCAAAACATACCGTGCTAACCTTGGAACGCAGATATGCTACGCTTCGATAGCACACCACCGGAGCAACGGCCAGGCCGAGCGGGCCAACGCGGAGGTCCCGAGGGGCCTCAAAGCCAGGACCTTCAAGAAGAAGCTGGAAGCCTGCGGGAGGGGCTGGTACGACGAGCTCCAGTCCGTGTTGTGGTCAATCCGCACAACTGCGACCAAGCCGACTGGCGAGACCCCATTCTTCCTCGTCTATGGAGCAGAGGCTGTTCTCCCTCACGAGGTCAGGTGTCGCTCCGCACGGGTCCTGGCGTTCGACGAGACACGGAAGCACGCCATGCGGGGGACGGATCTCGTGCTGGGGGAGGAACACCGTCGAGAAGCCGCGCTGCGAGCGGCAAGGTATCAACAGGCGCTGTGACGATACCATTGCTGCAACATCCGCCCCAGAACTCTTGAGGTAGGGGATCTCGTGCTCAGATGGGTTCTCTCCAGGGAGGGGCTGCACAAGCTCTCTCCCATGTGGGAGGGCCCATTCAAGGTTGTTCATGTTTCCCGGCCTAGCTCCGCACGCTTGGAGACCCCGGAGGGGGTACCCGTCCAGAACGCGTAGAACATTCAACATCCCCAGAGGTTCTATCCCTGAGCGAAGCCTAGCGCCTAGGAAAGGCCCGGTGCCTGTGAAGCTGCTGCGTTTTGGGAAAGGCCCGGTGCCTGTGAAGAAGGCGAATGCCTGTGAAGCTGCTGCGCTTTGGGAAAGGCCCGGTGCCTGTGAAGAAGGCGAATGCCTGTGAAGCTGCTGCGTTTTGGGAAAGGCCCGGTGCCTGTGACGAAGGTGAATGCCTGTGAAGCTGCTGCATTTTGGGAAAGGCCCGGTGCCTATGAAGAAGGCGAATGCCTGTGGAGCTGCTGCGATTTGGGAAAGGCCCGGTGCCTGTGAAGAAGGCGAATGCCTGTGAAGCTGCTGCGTTTTGGGAAAGGCTCGGTGCCTGTGAAGAAGGCAAATTCCCGTGAAGCTCGCCGCCCATGACACTCTCACGTAATAATGAGTGGGGCTGTACACGCCCCGGAGTCTCCGGAGTGCCGCCCTCGGGCCTCGGGGGCTCCCGCCCACGCCCAGTGGCAGCACTTAGCTCCGCGCTTGTGAGAAGACGTCGAAGACTAGAATAGGTGCCGGACGCCACTTTCCCATTTGCTTTCTGCAGTTGGCTTGTTTATTCCCGTTTGAAGTTTTATTGGAGTTGCTGACGTTCCTGGCTTGTGACTCTTTGTCTTTCTTGCTCGCTTGCCTCGTTTTCTCTCGCACAAGTCTCGCGAGGGAGGTTCGCGGGCGCCCTCGCAAGTGTTTTCTGCCCCGATCGTTTGGAGCTTTCCTATCTGAGTCCTTTGCAGGAGCACCCCTCCTAGTCCGTGCCCCACGGGCATCGCGACACGGGCGCAGGACCTAGGCCGATCGCCCCCACAACCAAGACCGTAAGTTACCCCTCCTACTGATCCTTGCAGGGCACGAAGCGCATGAGGAGGCCACGGCCTCGGGAGGCGAGGACCGCGCCAAGCCCCACCGAGCTAAAATAGTTCCCGCACATGGGTGCGCGGCGCGGAAACAGAGCGCAGAAATAGCGGAAACAACGTGATGGTTAAACAGCAGCAGTTCTAACACGCCCCCGCGTGGCCCTACATTACTTTCTATTTTTGCGCAGGGTAAGAAAGAAAACAAAACAGGCGCGATTCATCCTGCGCCAGCCCACAGCGAAGGCTCGAGCTGCTCCTGGGGCTTAGGCGGATCCCTCCTCTCGCTTCACCGGGGCGCGACGGCGGGCTAACCCGCTACCTTCACCCAAGCGGGCGCGACGGCGCGGGAGCTGGTCGCGGCCACCGCTGGAGGAGCTGCTGCCTGAGAGGGGGTCGCCGAAGCTCAGCGAACCCCGAGCACCGCCGCATGTACGCCAGTCGCCATCTTCATCCTGGTTAGTGCCGGGGCTGGGCAGGTGGCCGCGGTCGTCGTCTTCAGGGCAGCACTCAGCACGGCGACCATCTTCCCCGAACACCCTCACGTAGAGGGTGGCGTCGCCATCAAACTTGAAGTACAGGGTGCACCACCGTCCCAGGCCACGCGCGCGGGCAAACGTTTGCCAGCCGCGTGTCAGAGCCCCATTCCCAGAAACGGAGACCTCCAGCGATGCCCAGGAGGCCCTGCTGTAGCAGCCGTCTGCCTGGAGCCAGAAGCCGCACCGAGCGCTGGCCGGTAGTTCATCTACGAAGAAATGGGGGAGCTGGAGTCGGGTGCTGGATGGGTCCGCCGACCACATGATGAACTCCGGCAGCACCTCCGCAGAGCGAAAGCGTGGCCTAGGGGGGCGCACACCCACGGCGTGCCCCCCGTCGGCAACCGGGCGCTCACCACCGCGCAGGGAACCGCCTCCATGGCCGTGGGAGGCCACCACGGGGACCGTGGTATACTTGCGAGGGCGGCCTCGGCCGCGCTTGGTCGGGGGGGAGTTAGGCCCTGCCTGGGGGGCCTTTCCTTTCTCCGCGGCCGAGAATCTCTTTGGGGCCATGGGGACGGCGAGTAGCCAAGAAGAAGAAAAGGAGCAGCAAGAAGGGACAGGCTGAAGGGGCTCACGCAGCCCCGTACTTATAGCCGGAGGAGACCAACCACCGAGCACCATGATCGCAGGTAATCATGACCGATCTCTCTGCATGCAGGGACTTGTCAAGTCATGCGGCCACCGAGGCGTCGTGGGGAAGCGCAGACGCCCACGTCCAGTCAACCGCCACGCGGCGCCCAAGGCCGCAGGCTGTTGGGGCCCACGGCGCTTCGCGCTTACCCCTTCGCTTCCCCGCCAGGCCAAGCCCGGGCGCGCCTTGGTCCCAGGGGCTACTGTCTGCGTTTTGGGAAAGGGGGTCCCTAGACTTGCCTGCCTGCGGCCTACGGCGTGGCTCAAGTGGGGGCCCAGCGCGGCCCATCTTCATCAGCTCAAGCTCAAGACCCTCTCGATGGGCCAAGCCTCGCGGGGCGGATGACAGAAAGCCTCCTCGGAGGCAGCCTCATCAGGCAGGCTCGCAAGGAGGTAGAGAGATCAAGGCAGGGGTACATCGTGAGGAACCCATGACACAAGCCATCACGATCGAGACCAGGCGGGCGCCAGGCAGGCGCCGGCCTGTGCAGTGTCCTTGTTTACCCTTTGGTGCAAAGGGGGCAAGCGCAGGCCAAGGCATCGGGCAAAGGTTGCCATTCCAGTGCAACGAGACCAAGACCAGCAGAGCGGCAAGACGGAGGTCACCGTGGAGCCCAAGACGGCATCATCACCAGTACTTTTGGCAGCCGAAGACCACCTTTGGTCAAGATAACTTGTACTAGATGTTCCCCTTCAAAATGGCCAGTTGTTGGCGCCCTTCCCGCTCATTATTTGGGGAGAGGCCCATGGCCTCTATAAATAGAACTAGCCACACAGAGTAGAGGGACATCTAGAAATCTGGTAGAGCCCTAGAAGAGAGAGAGAGAGAGAGGCGACTGAACTCACCCTAGCAGTTCATCACACCAGCTCAAAAACACCTCTCGCGAGGCTGTTCTTCCCTTGTACTGTTCATCAGCAGCCCCTGAGGCAATCCACCACACCTCACACTGGAGTAGGGTATTACACCACAACGGTGGCCCGAACCAGTATAAACCTCGTGTCCCTTGTGTTGTTCGCTGTTTCCAGCTTAGATCACGCGAGGAGATCGGACGTAGATCGGTACGGGAGAGATCTCCGCGCGCACCCCAGTGTTCGAACCTCAAGGGTCTGTCGGAACCCAAAATCCGACAAAATACTAGTATGTACGTACAGAAGAGTTAAAGTACCGAGAAGAAACATAAGATAGTTCTACTGGGGGCTCAGCACAACACACCTCTCAAATAAAACTAAGCACACCTGAAATTAAACTAAGAAACTAATCAGGTAGACACTCCATTAGAAACACCATGATCAATGTCGACACTGCCACCTTACTCGGACTCCTTGTCCACGTCCTCTTCCTCTTGGCCGATACTTCTTTGCTTGAACCGCACACTTGGCTCTTGCTCTTCATCCAACTCTTGTAGATATTGAAACAAAGGTAGCCATCCATTGCAGCGTAGTGGATGTGGTCTATATCTAGTACATTCCACTGCCATGCATGATGAAACTTGGGGGAGGTTTCTGCAGTTTACCGTATGAAGGATAAACCATGGCTCCTGCCAGGGTCAGCATTGAAGGCTGATCATGGGAGGGCACCAGCCCCTTCTTCTGGAAGTCGAGGGGTTGCCTACAACGAGTCCTATCTGACCCAGGATTGTTTTGTCATCCGTAAAGTCTACAGTAACGAATTTGACTAGGCCACCATTGAGGAAGTTCTTAAATTCCTCGCACTCAATGTCGGCATGGCATATGTGGTAGACCAAGCATAAGTCATGCACGCAAACCTGGATCATGGCGGGTTGCATCTTCTCTTCCTCCTTTAGATTCTTCTCTTTGTCCAGGGTTGTGGTGTACTCAACATCTAGCCCAGCGACCCACTCATCATTTGAGTTTTCGAACATGCGTCTGAAGCGAGCAATGCATCCTTTCACCGTCACGAAAGAACGGGTGTAGATGACGTCGAACTCATCGCCGGTGATGGTTCTAACCTTGTACTCACCGCTGATCATGGAGATTTGGGACGTGATGGATTTGGGAGGAGGGTTAGGGTTAGTGGAACTGCCGTAATGTGAAAGGACGGGGTGACTAGGAGTGAACTGCCGTACTGTTAAAGGACGTCAAGGGACAAGTAGGAGCGAACTACCATCGGTTTTTCGATTGTAAAAATGTTGAGTGGGGCGTGCGAACGGCAGGGTAGTGGCTTGCCTGGTGGATAAATGGATTCATGCACAGTACTATGGGGGCCCAATTAGATGTCATGTCTACTCGATGCCCAATTAAATGGCTTTCGATGTCATGTCAAGCATCGGGAAAATTACAGGTGACACAAAGCTTTCCATTCTCCCATGATATGGGCTTCCGAGAGCCCTTGGGTCTGAGATCGAATGGTTGCATGGCGTAATTCTAGACGTATGGGTGAATATCCTATCCTGGAGGGTTATTCTGCAAATTTTCAGCAACTTAGCATGCGACAATTCGATCACATATCGAAGGGCTGCCAGTAGCCCATATCATGGTTGCGCCTACCACGACCGACGCCTCGCTCGCGTGGTCACACCCTTGGAGATTTAACATGGTCTGTTAGGCTATCTGTTGTTGGCATGTCATACATAGTAATCACTTAGTCACTCATACAACAAGGTTAGCTATAAGGCTGTCTATAAGAGTTTTTTTACTTCTCTCTATCTCTTTCTTCGTAGTATTTATTGCATTTGCCAAGGAGTGACCTCTTCCAATGAAATGGTGCTTAAATGAGGTGCTAAGGGCATTAAATGGCTTAGCAACTCAAGTCCCCAATGCATAGGTGCTTAGTTTTTTGTTGCTAAGTTTGCTTCATTTAATTAGCTATAGACTCAAAATTGTCTTTTCACCTAGGTACACGCGCTTAGCATCGTTTCTTCCTAGGGTCACCAAACTAGTCTCTCTCTTCTTAATTAACTTGCCGCATCAGACTTTATGCCTATGTGTCAGGCTTAGCACCCGTACGAGCAAGTACAATAGTCGGCTATAAGCCTGCTTACAAGGCATTTTTGCATATGTGGAGGAAAGAGGCAAGGAAAAAGTGGAGGGGCGGGCTCTCATGCAAGATCCAGCCTCTACATGCTGGAGCATTGGGAGAGGCACCTGCATACCATGGAGGTGGTCAGGAATCGGGAGACTCACGCCGGTCGTAGTGCCGTAGTTAAAATGATAATGGCAAGTCAAATCACGGGGCCCAACCTGTCCAGCAGTAACTCACTGTTAAATCACACAACCCTACGTTTGCAGCAGCCTACTCCTTCATCTTCTCGCGTCTCTGTCGAACCGACTAGGTGGAACTGCCCCACCTACCGCATGGGAAAATGCCCGCCCTTGACTTTTAAATAGTACAGTATACTAATTTTGTATCCATGGATTACGCCATGGAGAAAAGCCTCAAGAAAACGGTGGTACACATGTACAGAGTATACAGCACGCCCGTCACGTTCGTGTCGCACCCCAGACTGTTGGTCGGTCTGGCACGCCGCTCTCCGAATGGAACGCGCGTCATATTGCGTTTGCACACACATGTGGGACCACAATTGAGAACCCACCATAGACACACTCCCCGACCCCGCAAGTCGGGTAAGTTAATAGAAGAGAGAGACGAGTGATAGTACTAGAGAAGTGTTGTACAGACGTTGGTGCCTGGACGATCTCTGCATGACATGGAAGATCAGTTCGTCCATGCATGTTACCAAACTCTAGCAGACATGCCTGGATTGGCTATTGTCTACATATCGTGCAGGTTGTGTTGTACAGGGTTGTAGTTCTGATGAGAAATCTAAAAAAAGTTATCTTGTCATCTCGCAATATTAGGTGTCATGTGCTTCGGATTACTGTGAGGGTTAAACAGCGACAATCGAGTTCCTCCAAGGCGCTGGTCATTGGGGGCACATGTACGAAGACTACTTTGCTGCCATCTAGGTCAAGCCGGCTATGTTAATTAGGACATCTGTCGATGGACCCCTTTTCTATGAGTTTATATTTAATTTGAGCTTTGATCCTTGTTGGGGATATATCCCGCGGTATGATTCGGCCGGAAGTATGACCCGACTGGGCTTGGCGTTTTCATTGGTAACCCGTCGGAGTGGCGACTCACGAGCCTGGCGACTCACGGATGGCCCGAACGGCGGGTCAGATAGAAGACTAGGCCAAAGTCCCAGAATGCCGGCCCATGTTATGGTGGGCCGGTTTACGAGCAAAGGCATAAGGAGTTCTCCCTTAAGGGGGCAGACTAGGATTCCACTTGTCATAGACTAGTACTAATCCTAATAGGACTCCACATGTAACCCGCCCCTTCAACTTATATAAGGAGGGGCAGGGCACCCCAAGATGGAGAGGCAACAAACAATCTCTAGGGCTAGACACAAAGGGGGAGCCGGCTTATGCGGCGGCTCTCTCATGAGCATAATGAGATCTAGCACAAACAACATGTAGGGCTATTACCGGATGATGTTTCCCGGGGCCCGAAGCTGTCTAAATCCTTGTCTTGTGCGTCGATCCACCCTGCGTCTCTCATCCCGATCAACCCCTCTCAAGCTACCACAAAGATGCGCTGGCCTCACAACTAAGTCCTCACACTAGGACATCTGCCGTGACAATTCCACGACAGTTGGCACCCACCGTGGGGCTCGCGCATGGTGGTGTTGAGTTCTTGAAGGGATCTCTTATTAGGGATTGAGAAGCTCGTGATTAGTCAGATGAGAAAAGACCTAGCTCAGAAGGATCAGCGTCAGTTTTCAAGTTCATCGGTCCGGATTTACAATCAGTGGGATTTAATATCGAGAAAAGATTAGGATTATATCTTTGGTTAGCCGCCGTCTTATGATCGTCTGGACTGATTTCAAGTCGCCAAGGCAGACGGATTTCTGAGGAAGACATGTCAAATCAACCGACAAGTCGCTGATTCGTATGTTCATGGTTACGGCTACTCTTGAGAAGAAGAAAAGTTATACATGTGATTGATTCGCCGAGACCGACTGGGTGTCGTCCGTATCCAGATCAACTTGACACGATTCATAGGACTACAGCAGTACCAAGGCGAACTCTGCAACAACGTGCAATTGTTTCCTTGTTGCAGGGTGCAGACAAGATCAATGGGCGTTGGTGGCTGAAATAGTATAAAAGGAAAATCCCGTGATGCGATCTGCGGTCTTGGTGTCCAGATCAAGGTACTAAAGTGAATCAAAGGTACTATTAGGAAAAGACAAAACTATTACTACTACTTTTGTCAAGCCTGGGAAATACCTCCCTTACGTAGAGATAGATGGATTCCATCATACGAGATGTTAGTGCTACAGGCCACGAGCCCACCACCCGGAAGTGGAGACAGCCTTGACCCGGTCTCGTCGCGCTGCTTTCCTTCACTGACATTGCTTCTGGGCCGCCGTAGTCGAGCCCCCACCTGCGAGTCTCCACCTCGGGTCGGCCCTCTCACCTCCGAGCTGCGCGCCCGAACCGGGTTGCCCTTCTGGCCGGCTCCGGCGCGCCCCGCCGCCTCGCTACCTCTACTCAACTTTGCTCTTTCAGCCTCCGGGTCACCGCGCCCTGACGGCCGCTTCAACCGCCGCTAGCCGGAGCTGCTGTTGTTCACCTCTGCAGAGTCGCCAGACCCTTTGCAATCAAACTAACAACAACCGAGACAGAAATGGGAACAGGGAATTGATTCAAACTCTGCCGCCTCGCCGTTCTGCCTCCGCCCGAGAGCCGCGCCGGCAAGTCCATTCCTAGTCGCCCACGCCTCCAGGCGTGATGTCTACTACACAACATTTTTCTTGTAGACATTGTTGTGCCTCCAAGTGCAGAGGTTTGTTGGACAGGAGCAAATTTCCCTCAAGTGGATGACCTAAGGTTTATCAATCCGTAGGAGGCGTAGGATGAAGATGGTCTCTCTCAAGCAACCCAGCAACCAAATAACAAAGAGTCTCTTGTGTCCCCAACACACCCAATACAATGGTAAATTGTATAGGTGCACTAGTTCTGCGAAGAGATGGTGATACAAGTGCAATATGGATGGTAGATAAAGGTTTTTGTAATCTCAAAATATAAAACAGCAAGGTAACTAATGATAAAAGTGAGCACAAATGGTATTGCAATGCGTTGAAACAAGGCCTACGGTTCATACTTTCACTAGTGCAAGTTCTCTCAACAATAATAACATAATTGGATCATATAACTATCCCTCAACATGCAACAAAGAGTCACCCCAAAGTCACTAATAGCGGAGAACAAACGAAGAGATTATGGTAGGGTACGAAACCACCTCAAAGTTATCCTTTCTGATCGATCTATTCAAGAGTCCGTAGTAAAATAACATGAAGGTATTCTTTCCGTTCAATCTATCCTAGAGTTTGTACTAGAATAACACCTTAAGACACAAATCAACCAATACCCTAATGTCACCTAGATACTCCAATGTCACCTCAAGTATCCGTGGGTATGATTATATGATATGCATCACACAATCTCAGATTCATCTATTCAAACCAACACGAAGTACTTCAAAGAGTGCCCCAAAGTTTCTACCGGAGAGTCAAGATGAAAACGTGTGCCAACCCCTATGCATAGGTTCATGGGCGGAACCCGCAAGTTGATCACCAAAACATACATCAAGTGGATCAATAGAATACCCCATTGTCACAACGGGTATCCCACGCAAGACATACATCAAGTGTTCTCAAATCCTTAAAAACTCAATCCGATAAGTTAACTTCAAAGGGAAAACTCAATTCATCACAAGAGAGTAGAGGGGGAGAAACATCATAAGATCCAACAATAATACCAAAGCTCGCGATACATCAAGATCGTACCACCTCAAGAACACGAGAGAGAGAGATCAAACACATAGCTACTGTTACATACCCTCAGCGCCGAGGGAGAACAACTCCCTCCTCGTCATGGAGAGAACCGGGATGATGAAGATGGCCACCGGAGAGGGATTTTCCCCTCCGGAAGGGTGCCGGAATGGGTCTAGATTGGTTTTTGATGGCTACGGAGGCTTCTTGCGGCGGAACTCCCGACCTATTGTGCTCCCCGAAGTTTTTAGGATATATGGGTATATACAGGAGGAAGAAGTACGTCGGTGGACCTCCGGGCTGTCCACGAGGCAGGGGGGCGCGCCCAGGGGGGTGGAGGCGCCCCCACCCTCGTGGGCAGCCTGGGACTCTCCTGGTCCATATCCGATACTCCATGGGCTTCTTATGGTGCAAATATAAGTTCCGTGAAGTTTCAGGTCAATTGGACTCCGTTTGATTTTCCTTTTCCGCGATACTCTAAAACAAGAAAAAAAATCAGAAACTAGCACTGGGCTCTGGGTTAATAGGTTAGTCCCCAAAAAATATAAAAGTGTATAATAAAGCCCATAAACATCCAAAACAGATAATATAATAGCATTGAACAATCAAAAATTATAGATACGTTGGAGACGTATCAGCATCCCCAAGCTTAATTCCTGCTCGTCCTCGAGTAGGTAAATGATAAAAACAGAATTTTTGATGTGGAATGCTACCTAACATATTCATCATGTATTTCTCTTTATTGTAGCAAGAACATTCAGATCGATAAGATTCAAGACAAAAGTTTAATATTGACATAAAAATAATAATACTTCAAGCATACTAACTAAGCAATCATGTCTTCTCAAAATAACATGGCCAAAGAATGTTCATCCCTACAAAATCATATAGTTTGGTCATGCTCCATTCTCGTCGCACAAGAATGCTCTCATCATGCACAACCCCGATGACAAGCCAAGCAATTGTTTCATACTTTAGTAATCTCAAACTTTTTTCAACTTTCACGCAATACATGAGCGTGAGCCATGGATATAGAACTATGGGTGGAATAGAATATAATGAGTGGGTTATGTGGAGAAGACAAAAAGAACAAAGTCTCACATCGACGCATCTAATCAATGGGCTAGGGAGATGCCCATCAATTGATGTCAATGCAAGGAGTAGGGATTGCCATGCAACGGATGCACTAGAGCTATAAATGTATGAAAGCTCAACAAAAGAACTAAGTGGGTGTGCATCCAACTTGCTTGCTCACGAAGACCTAGGGCACTTGAGGAGGCCCATTGTTGGAATATACAAGCCAAGTTCTATAATGAAAATTTCTCACTAGTATATGAAAGTGACAACATAAGAGACTCTCTATCAAGAAGATCTTGGTGCTACTTTGAAGCACAAGTGTGGTAAAAGGATAGTAACATTGTCCCTTCTCTCTTTTTCTCTCATATTTTTATTTATTTATTTATTTTTAATTTTTTGGGCCTTCTATTTTTTATGGCCTTTCTTTTTTTTTCCTCACTTGGGACAATGCTCTAGAAAATGATGATCATCACACTTCTATTTATTTACAACTCAATGATTACAACTCGATACTAGAACAAAGTATGACTCTATATGAATGCCTCCGGCGGTGTACCGGGATATGCAATGAACCAAGAGTGACATGTATGAAAGGATTATAAATGGTGGCTTTTCCACAAATACTATGTCAACTACATGATCATGCAAAGCAATATGACAATGATGAACGTGTCATGATAAACGGAACGGTGGAAAGTTGCATGGCAATATATCTCGGAATGGCTATGGAAATGCCATAATAGGTAGGTATGGTGGCTGTTTTGAGGAAGATATAAGGAGTTTTATGTGTGAAAGAGCGTATCATATCACAGGGTTTGGATGCACCGGCGAAGTTTGCACCAACTCTCAATGTGAGAAAGGGTAATGCACGGTACCGAAGAGGCTAGTAATGATGGAAGGGTAAGAGTGCGTATAATCCATGGACTCAACATTAGTCATAAAGAACTCACATACTTATTGCAAAAATATACAAGTCATCAAAAACCAAGTATTACACGCATGCTCCTAGGGGGATAGATTGGTAGGAAAAGACCATCGCTCGTCCCCGGCCGCCACTCATAAGGAAGACAATCAAATAACACCTCATGTTTCAAATTTCTTACACAACGTTTACCGTACGTGCATGCTACGGGACTTGCAAACTTCAACACAAGTATTTTTCAAGTTCACAACTACTCTACTAGCACAACTTTGATATCACTACCTCAATGTCTCAAAACAATCATCAAGCATCAAACTTCTCTTAGTATTTAATGCACTCTATATGAAAGTTTTTATTATATCCATCTTGGAGGCCCATCATATTAGGAATAGTTTCATAACCAAAGCAAAATACCATGCTATTCCAAAGGACTCTCAAAATAATATAAGTGAAGCATGAGAGATCAATTATTTCTATAAAATAAAACAACCACCGTGCTCTAAAAGGATATAAGTGAAGCACTAGAGCAATGACAAACTACTCTGAAAGATATAAGTGAAGATCAATGAGTAGTAGAATAATTATGCAACTATGTGAAGACTCTCTAACATTTAAGAATTTCAGATATTGGTATTTTATTCAAACATCAAGCAAAACTAAATAAAATAAAATGACGCTCCAAGAAAAACACATATCATGTGGTGAATAAAAATATAGCTCCAAGTAAAGTTACCGATGGAAGTAGACAAAAGAGGGGATGCCTTCCGGGGCATCCCCAAGCTTAGGCTCTTGGTTGTCCTTGAATATTACCTTGGGGTTCCTTGGGAATCCCCAATCTTAGGCTCTTGCCACTCCTTATTCCATAGTCCATCGAATCTTTACCCAAAACTTGAAAACTTCACAACACAAAACATAACAGAAAACTCGTAAGCTCCGTTAGCGAAAGAAAACAAAACACTACTTCAAGGTACTGTAATGAACTTATTATTTATTTATATTGGTGGTAAATCTACTGTATTACAACTTCTCTATGGTTTATAAACTATTTTACTAGCCATAGATTCATTAAAATAAGCAAACAACACACGAAAAACAGAATCTGTCAAAAACAGAACTGTCTGTAGTAATCTGTAACTAACGCAAACTTCTGGAACCCAAAAAATTATCAAATAACTTTTTGGACCTGATTAATTTATCTATTAATCATCTTCAAAAAGAATGAACTAAATATCACTTTCCAATAAAAAATGGCAGCAATTCTTGTGAGCGCTAAAGTTTCTGTTTTTTACAGCAAGATCGCAAAGACTTTCCCCAAGTCTTCCCAAAGGTTCTACTTGGCACAAACACTAATTAGAACATAAAACCAGATCTAAACAGAGGCTAGATAAATTATTTATTACTAAACAGGAGCAAAAATCAAGGGACAAAAATAAAATTGGGTTGCCTCCCAACAAGCGCTATCGTTTAATGCCCCTAGCTAGGTATGATGATTTCAACGATGCTCACATAAAAGATAAGAATTGAAACATAAAAAGAGCATTATGAAGAATATGACTAGCACATTTAAGTCTAAAACACTTCCTATGCATAGGGATTTTATGAGAAAACAACTTATAGGAACAATAATCAACTAGCATATGAAGGCAAAACAAGCATAACTTCAAAACTTTAAGCACATAGAGAGGAAACTTGATGTTATTGCAATTCCTACAAGCATATATTCCTCCCTCATAATAATTCCCAGTAGCATCATGAATGAATTCAACAATATAACCAGCACATAAAGCATTATTTTCATGATCTACAAGCATAGAATTTTTATTACTCTCCACATAAGCAAATTTCTTCTCATGAATAGTAGTGGGAGCAAACTGAACAAAATAACTATCATGTGAGGCATAATCCAATTGAAAACTAAAATCATGATGACAAGTTTCATGGTTATCATTATTCTTTATAGCACACATGTCATCGCAATAATGATCATAGATTGCAACTTTGTTCTCATAATCAATTGGACCCTCTTCCGAAATAGTGGATTCATCACTAAATAAAGTCATGACCTCTCCAAATCCACTTTCATCAATATAATCATCATAAATAGGAGGCATGATTTCATCATAATAAATTTGCTCATCAAAACTTGGGAGACAAAAAATATCATCTTCATCAAACATAGCTTTCCCAAGCTTGTGGCTTTGCATATCATTAGCATCATGGATATTCAAAGAACACAACATTGCAATCATGCTCATCATTCAAATATTTAGTGCCAAACATTCTAATGCATTCTTCTTCTAACACTTTGGCACAATTTTCCTTTCCATCATACTCACGAAAGATATTAAAAAGATGAAGCGTATGAGGAAAACTTAATTCCTTTTTTTGTAGTTTTCTTTTATAAACTAAACTAGTGATAAAACAACAAACAAAAAGATTCGATTGCAAGATCTAAAGATATACCTTCAAGTGCTAACCTCCCTGGCAACGGCGCTAGAAAAGAGCTTGATGTCTACTACACAACCTTCTTCTTGTAGACGTTGTTGGGCCTCCAAGTGCAGAGGTTTGTAGGACAGTAGCAAATTTCCCTCAAGTGGATGACCTAAGGTTTATCAATCCGTAGGAGGCGTAGGATGAAGATGGTCTCTCTCAAGCAACCCTGCAACCAAATACCAAAGAGTCTCTTGTGTCCCCAACACACCCAATACAATGGTAAATTGTATAGGTGCCATAGTTCTGTGAAGAGATGGTGATACAAGTGTAATATGGATGGTAGATAAATGTTTTTGTAATCTGAAAATATAAAAACAGCAAGGTAACTAATGATAAAAGTGAGCAAAAATGGTATTGCAATGCGTTGAAACAAGGCCTACGGTTCATAGTTTCACTAGTGCAAGTTCTCTCAACAATAATAACATAATTGGCACATGCAACAAAGAGTCACCCCAAAGTCACTAATAGCGGAGAACAAACGAAGAGATTATGGTTGGGTACGAAACCACCTCAAAGTTATCCTTTCTGATCGATCTATTCAAGAGTCCTTAGTAAAATAACATGAAGCTATTCTTTCCATTCAATCTATCCTAGAGTTTGTACTAGAATAACACTTTAAGACACAAATCAACCAAAACCCTAATGTCACCTAGATACTCCAATGTCACCTCAAGTATCTGTGGGTATGATTATACGATATGCATCACACAATCTCAGATTCATCTATTCAAACCAACACAAAGTACTTCAAAGAGTGCCCTAAAGTTTCTACCGGAGAGTCAAGACGAAAACGTGTGCCAACCCCTATGCATAGGTTCATGGGCGGAACCCGCAAGTTGATCACCAAAACATACATCAAGTGGATCAATAGAATTCCGCATTGTCACCACGGGTATCCCATGCAAGACATACATCAAGTGTTCTCAAATCCTTAAAGACTCAATCCGATAAGATAACTTCAAAGGGAAAACTCAATTCATCACAAGAGAGTAGAGGGGAGAAACATCATAAGATCCAACTAAAATAGCGAAGCTCGCGATACATCAAGATCGTACCACACTCAAGAACACGAGAGAGAGAGAGATCAAACACATAGCTACTGGTACATACCCTCAGCCCCGAGGGAGAACTACACCCTCCTCGTTATGGAGAGCACCGGGATGATGAAGATGGCCATCGGAGAGGGATTTCCCCCTCCGGCAGGGTGACGAAATGGGTCTAGATTGGTTTTCGGTGGCTACTGAGGCTTCTGGCGGTGGAACTCCTGATCCTATTGTGCTCCCCAAAGTTTTTAGGGTATATGGGTATATATATGAGGAAGAAGTACGTCGGTGGACCTCCGGGCTGTCCACGAGGCAGGGGGCGCGCCCCCACCCTCGTGGGCAGCCCGGGACTCTCCTGGTCCATCTCCGATACTCCGTGGGCTTCTTCTGGTCCAAAAATAAGTTCCATGAAGTTTCAGGTCAATTGGACTCCGTTTGATTTCCCCTTTCTGCGATACTCTAAAACAAGAAAAAAAAAGAAACTGGCACTCGGCTCTGGGTTAATAGGTTAGTCCCAAAAATAATATAAAAGTGTATAATAAAGCTCATAAACATCCAAAACAGATAATATAATAGCATGGAACAATAAAAAATTATAGATACGTTGAAGACGTATCAGGGCGTCGCCCCCGCCAGGTCGTCGTCTCAAAAAGTCACCGGACTCATCCACCGTGGTCGGCCCAGATTTCACCAAGAGCTGCCCCCACTGGTTTGGTTCCGCCTTCTGTCAAGCCGGCCACATCGCCACCAAACGCCACCCCGTCGGCTGCGGCGCCTTTGTATCCGTGACTCACCGCGCTGATGCCTCCTCCGGCTCAGCAGCACGTTGACCGTCCGCCCGCCGGCTCGTCTGCTGCGTCCTCTGCCATAACTCGGTCGCTCTGCTCCCTACTGCGGCCTCCTTCACGCTCCAGCGTCGGTTCTACGACCGAGCTCTGAGCCATTGCCATCGTGCCTCGCTGATCAGCTATGGACGCCGCTTCAGCCGCCATGCCTTGAGTCGCCTCGATGGCCTCCTCTCTGGAAGTGCGCCTCGCTGGCCTCGCCAGCCTTGCTCCAAGTCGGCTGCTTACGTCTTCAACCCGCTGGCGTTTGCCTTTGACCCACCATGGCTGTGGCCTCATCTTGCCGTTGTGAGCCGCTGCCCATGAGCCGCCCCTCTGTTTGGCTTCCTCCAAAACCGCCATGAGATGGACTTCGTCGAACCGCCGTGGCCTCGCTGTCAAACCACCGCGGTCTCGTGTCACCTCAAGCGCAGCCCTTGTGCTTTGTAAACCGCCACCTTTGAGTTGCCGTCATGCTCACCTCTGCTTCAACCCAGCTCTGCCGTGCGTCGCTGTCGCACCGGGTCGCCGCTCCGTCCTCGAACTGCAGCTTTCTGACGAGCGCCAACGAACTCCTCGTGCCTCCGTTGGCGTTGCCCCTGCATTGAGCATCGCCCGCTCCGTACCGTACCAAGCTACTCACATCTGTATGGTGTTGCAAGTTGCCAAGGATCAGATCCGGAGGCTACAAGTAAGCGTTCAAGTCACCAAGGCATTTGTTTGTGCTATTGTTTTCCACTTTGTCACATAAGGGGTCAATCGAGTTGGTACTACTCGCTGTTGTGCAAAGCAAATTCAGTTACGGAGTAGTACTACATGAGTACTGTTTACACAGGCCAAGTTGATAAGGACACCCAAGTTCAATGCGCTACTCATGCATGATTCATTTAAAAATTGGATGGATGCGTGGTTATCATTTGGTCAAGTTATCGTGCAGTCACTTCATCCGAAAAATACGTCAAGTGATACCTATCCTATTTATTTCATCTGTATATAATAATATGTCTGCGAACACCTACTCTGTTTTGTGATATTTTCTGATGCAGGACAATTGTTCACTACAAAAGCGATGGCCGTATCATGGATATAAAATTCACGCCAATATTATTAAGCGCCAGCATCCAACCATACCGCATTGTTCAACAAATGCGTGCGCAAGCCGCCGCCCATGCATCTCGATCTACATCAACTCGCTGAAACCACGCCCGCGATTGACTCGCCGACCGCGTGGCTTACCACTGTTGCGATTGATTTACCCGTCCGCACCGGCTTACAACGCCGCGATCGGCTCATCTACCTGCTCCCGTGGCCGACTCGGCTGTGATTGATTTCAGCTTCACCATGGTAATCATCAACTCCGCGGTGGATAATTACTGGCCTAACTTATCAGGTGAAATCCGTCCAGTATATTTTATATTACATATTATTTTCTTTAAAAGAGGAATTACTTTGGCTTGCAAGTTCTCCCATGCAGGACTTAAACCGGTCTATATCACAGTCAACTATGGAGAATCTCAAGCCAACTCCTCAAGTCGCCTTGAGACTCGGGGGCTATGATGACATGGCTCAGTAAATGTTGCCTGTTTAAAAGCCGTCAGAAAATTTCCGGCTCAAAATGAATAATTCTGGTTTACAATCCGGCTCAAGGTAAACCTGTCTCCCACAAGGCTTTGAAAACTCTCAATATCCGATTCAAAATCCCGGTTCAAGAAGAATTTATCTCTTGCAAAAAGTTAAAAGTTGCCGAAGAGGACCTGTTGCTATGATGCGCAGTTCAAACATGGGTATCCGATCCGGCTTATACGCCTTGTTACAAAATACATGGGGGCGTCCTGCTCACTGAGCATAGCTATGACTACCCTTTGATCTGGCTTATAGGCTGGGCTGTAAAGGTCATTTGCAGGCTTCCTATTCAAACATAGGTCGTATTCGAACCAAAGAGAACATAGTTGTCGGTACCCTCTTGATCGGCACAATGCCAAACTCATTAGGGGGCTTCTTGATCGTATTCGAGTCATAGCTTAACCCCTTTTGGGTTTGACTTTGATCGTATTCGAATTAGAGTCGTTAAAAAAACTCTCAAGGTCATTTGGGGGCTTCCTGTTCAAACATAGGTCGTATTTGAACCAAAGAGAACATAACTGTCGGTACCCTCTTGATCGGCGCAACGCCAAAGCCACTGGGGGCTACATGATCGTATTCGAATCCTAGCTTAACCCCTTTGGTCCGGTTTATTGATCGTATTCGAATCAAAAGCCTCAAATTTTTCTCTCTGTTTGACTTAAGTTTTTTGAAAACACTCTTTTGAGTTTGTCTTGAGACTTTTTGCTCATATCTGAAGCATACATATGTGGTTTCTGTCGGATTTCAGGTTCCGGCAGACCCTTGAGGTTCGAACACTGGGGTGCGCGTGGAGATTTCGCCTTCTACCTACCTGCACCCCTCTGCCTCGCTAAGATCTAAGCTATGGAAAGAACAGCACAAGAGACACAGGGTTTATACTGGTTCGGGCCACCGTTGTGATGTAATACCCTACTCCAGTGTGTGGTGTGGTGGATTGCCTCTTGGGCTGATGATGATGAGCAATACAAGGAAGAACAGCCTCGCGAGGGTCTGTTCTTGGCTGGTGCGACGAAGTGCTAGGAGGAGTTCAGTCACCATTCTCCCTCTCTCTCTTCTCGATTGCGATCCGACCTCGGTTTCCCTCTTCTATGGGTGGCTAGTCCTATTTATAGGCAAAGGCCTTGGGCCTCTTCCCAAATATTGAGCGGGAAGGGCGCCAACTATTGGCCATTTTGGAAGGGAACATCTGGTACACTTATCCTGACTAAAGTTGGTCCTCGCCTGCCAAAGGCTCTGGTGGTGACGCTGGCTTGGGTTCCACAATGACTTCCTCCCTGCCGTTGGGCTGGTCTTGGTCTCGTTGCACCGAAACGGGTGCCTTTGCTTGATGCCCTCGCCTGCACTTGCTCTCTTTGCACCAAAGAGGAACGGAGGACACTGCGCGGGCTGACGCCCGCCTGGCACCCTTGGTCGTCATGGCTTGTGTCACGGGCACGTCGTGAGGTGCCCCGCCTTGATCTCTCCGCCTCCTTGCGAGCCAGCCTGATGAGGCCGCACCTGAGGAAGCTCCGTGTCGTCCGCCCGGCGAGGCTTGACCCCTCGCGAGGGTCTTGGGTTTGTGTTGATGAAGATGGGTCGTGCTGGGCCCTTCCTCGAGCCATGCCGCAAGCCGCAGGCAGGCAATTCTGGGGACCCCCGTTCCTAGAACGCCGACAGTAGCCCCCGGGCCCAAGGCGCGCCCGGACTTGGCCGTCCAGGGAGGCGAAAGGGCAAGTGCGAAGCGCCGCGGGCCCTAACAGCCTGCGGCCTTGGGCGCCGTGTGGCGGTTGATTGGACGTGGGCGTCTCCACTTCCCCATGGCGCCTCGGCAACTGCACGGATTGGACAAGTCCCTGCATGCAAAGCGGGTCATGATTACCTGCGATCATGGGGACCGACGGTTGGCCGTCACAGGTTATAAGTATGGATCGGCGCGCGCCCTTCCACTTCATTCCCCCTCGCTTCTCGTTCTTCTTCATGGCCCCGTCGAGGAGGTTCTCGGTCGCAGAGAAGGGGAAGGCTCGCCAGGTTGAGCCTGCCTCTCCCCCGCCCAAGCGCGGCCGAGGGCGCCCTCGCAAACATCTCGTGGCCACCATGGCAGCTCCCCGCGGCCGTGGAGACGATTTCCAGCACGGTGACGGGCGGACTGCTGCGGCCGGGGGGCGCGCTTCGGTCGCGCGTCCCCCTAGGCCGCGCTTTCACGCTGCAGAGGTGCTGCCGGAGTTCGTAGTGTGGTCGGCGGAGCCGACTAGCACCCGACTTCAACTTCCTCGCTTCCTCCTCGGCGAGCTCCCGGGCGGCCTCTGGCTTCAGGCAGACGGCTGCTGCAGCTGGGCCTCATGGGCTTCACTGGAGGTCTCCGCAGCCGGGAGCCTGGCCTTGACCCGCGATTGGCAGACGTTTGCCCGCGCGCGTGGCCTGAGCCGTCGGTGCACCCTGCACATCAAGTTTGATGGCGATGCCACCCTCTACGTGACGGTGTTTGGGGAAGCGCGCAGTGTGCTGTCCCGAGGATGACAACCGCGGCCGGGAACCCAGCCCCGGCAATGATGGAGAGGGCAGCGCTCGCGTGATTGGCGGCGCTCAGGGTTCCCCAATCTTCACCAGTTCTTCTTCAGGCGGCGACTCTTCTAGCGATGACCGCGGTCAGCCCCCACGCCGTCGTACCTGCTTGGGAGGTGGTAGCGTGTCTGCCCGCCGTCGCGTTTCGGTGAAGCGTGAGAGGGAGTCTGCCTGAGCCCCGGAGGCAGCTCGAGCCTTCCCTACAGTCCGGTGTGAGGCGAGCTGCGCCTGATTTGTTCTTTCTTTTCCTTTTTCCTGCGTAAAAAGACAGTAGCGTGGAGCCCCGCGGGGGCGTGTTTGGGTTATTGCTGTTAATCATCGCTTTGCTTCCGTTATCGTGCCTTCCGGCTACGTGCCCGCGCGTGGATAGTTGCCGGCCCCAGCCGTGGGGGGCGACCGACCCAGGCCCTGTGTTCGTGTCGCGGTGCCCATGGGGCACAGACTGGAGGGGTGCTCCTGTAATGGACCCAGGTCGCGACACCTTTGAACGACTAGGACAGGAACACTCGCGAGGGCGCTCGGCTGTCCCCCTCGCGAGGCCTTGCATAAGAGACATCGAGGTAGGAGAGTGAAAAGACGAAGAACCACGAGCCAAAGACGGCAACAGCTTCAATAAAACTTCAAATGAGAATGAACAAGCCAACTGCGGAAAGCAAATGAAAAAGCCGCGTCCGGCACCTAATCTAGTCTTCGACGTCTTCTCACCAGCGCGGAGCTAAGTGCTGCCACTGGGTGTGGGAGGGAGCCCCAGGGCCTGAGGCCGGCGCTCCTGAGACTCCGGGGCATGTACAACCCCAACTCATTATTACGTGAGAGTGTCTCGGGCGGCGAGCTTCACAGGCGTTGGCCTTCTTCACAGGCTCCGGGCCTTTCTTGGGGGAAGCAGGCTTCACGAGCATTTGCCCTCTTCACAGGCTCCGGGCCTTTTCCAAAACGCGACAGCTTCACAGGCATTCGCCTTCTTCACAGGCTCTGGGCCTTTTCCAAAACGCGACAGCTTCATAGGCATTCGCCTTCTTCACAGGCTTTGGGCCTTTTCCAAAACGCGACAACTTCACAGGCATTTGCCTTCTTCACAGGCTCTGGGCCTTTTCCAGAACGCGACAGCTTCACAGGCTCTGGGCCTTTTCCAAAACGCGACAGCTTCACAGGCATTCGCCTTCTTCACAGGCTCTGGGCCTTTTCCAAAAAGGATAATCTTCACAGGCATTCGCCTTCTTCACAGGCTCTGGGCCTTTTTAGGGGTAGAACCTCCGGAGGTGCTGGATGTTCCATGCATTCTTGACCGGCACCCCCTCCTGAGTCTCCAAGCGCGTGGAGCCGGGCCTGGAAACATGAACAACCTTGAACAGGCCCTCCCACATGGGAGAGAGCTTGTGCAGTCCCTCCCTGGAGAGAACCCGCCTGAGCACAAGGTCTCCTACCTCGAGAGTTTTGGGGCGGATGTTGCGGCAGTGATATCGTCGCAGTGCTTGTTGGTACCTCGCCGCTCGCAGCGCAGCTTCTCGGCGACGTTCCTGCCCCAGCACGAGGTACATCCCCCGCATGGCGTCCTGCTGCGCCTCGTCGAATGCCAGGACCCACGCGGAGCGACGTCTGACCTCGTGAGGGAGGACCGCTTCGGCTCCGTAGACCAGGAAGAACGGGGTCTCTCCAGTCGGCTTGGTCGCGGTTGTGCGGATGGACCACAACACAGACTGAAGCTCGTCGTACCAACCTCTGCCGCAGGCCTCCAGCTTCTTCTTGAACGTCCTGGTCTTGAGGCCCCTCAGGACCTCTGCGTTGGCTCGCTCGGCCTGGCCGTTGCTTCGGGTGTTTGCCACCGAAGCGTAGCATATCTGCGTTCCAAGGTTAGCACAGTATGTTTTGAAGAGGTTACTGGTGAACTGCGAACCGTTGTTTGTGATGATGCGGTTCGGCACCCCGAACCGGCTCACGATGCCCCTGATGAACTTGACCGCGGAACTCGTGGGGATGGTGCGGACGGCCTCTACTTCAGCCCACTTGGTGAACTTGTCCACGACGACGTAGAGGTAGCGGTAGCCCCCTGGCGCCCGAGGAAACGGGCCCAGGATGTCCAGCCCCCCGACTTTGAATGGCCACGAAAGGGGTATAGCCTGTAGGCCTCCTGCCGGCTGATGGATTTGCTTGGCGTGGAACTGGCAGGCCTCACAAGCTTTCACCAGTTCGACGGCATCATTGAGTGCGGTGGGCCAATAAAACCCACTGCGGAACGCCTTGCCGACGAGGGTCCGTGATGATGAATGATGTCCACAGTCTCCGCCGTGTATATCTTCCAGCAGTTCCTTTCCTTGCTCCCTGGAGATGCAGCACAGGGATACATCATTTGGTCGCTTCTGGTAGAGCTCTCCATCCTTGATGTAGTATGCCGTGGCCTACCGTGCCGCACGCTCCACTTCCTCCTCCTTCTCCGGCAGGGTCCCTTGTGTTAAGTAACTCCGGAGCTCCGTGATCCAGCACCGCTCCTGAGGTTCCATCATCAGGAGCAGGCGTGCTCCTGAGGCCGGGCCACAGACCGGGGCTCCTGAGGCAGGTGGCTGGGGGAGCTCCTCCCAAGGCCGAGCCGTGTTTGACAATGACGGCAGGGCTGAGGGCTTGAAGAGCCGCTCCTCGAAGACGCCAGGCTCCTGAGGTAACCGCCTGGACGCCCGTTTGGCGATGTCGTCGGCCTCCTGATTGGTGCCACGGGGCACATGCTGCAACTCCAACCCCCAGAACTGCTTCTCCATCCTGCGGACCTCCGCAAGGTAGGCTTCCATGTGCTCATCTTTCGGCTCGTACACCTTGTTGGAGAAATTGACAAGGAGCTGCGAATCGCCCTTGATGGTGAGGCGTTTCACCCCCAGGGCAGCTACGGCCTTCAAGCCCACTATTAAACCTTCATACTGCGCTATGTTGTTGGAGACCTTTTCACCTTGCTGGAAACAGAGCTGTACAACGTAGTAGAGCTTGTCCTGAGTGGGCGATATAAGCACTGCCCCAGCCCCAGCGCCATGCCTGGAGAACGCCCCATCGAAGTACATGACCCAGCCTTCTGGCGCCTCGCTTCCCGGGGAGAGGGACCGATCCTTGTCGGCCTTGAGGCCTGGTGCCTCCGTCCATTCTACCACAAAATCCGCTAATGCTGCTCCCTTGATGACTCTGGTCGTGCTGAATTCGAGCTGAAACGCTTGTAGTTCTATGTTCCACTCAACGACCCTTCCAGCTGAGTTAGGGCTCCTGAGCACTCTCTCCAGGGGGTATGACGAGACGACCTTGATGGGGTGACCCTAAAAATAGTGCCGCAGCTTGCGCGAGGCCACCAGTAGCGCGAGGAGGAGCTTCTGAGGCATGGGGTACCGTGCCCTCGCGTCCCGCAACACCGTGCTGACGAAGTACACTGGGTGCTCAACGAGGTTGGGTGCGTCAGTGCTGGTGGCGCCCTCCGGGGACCATGGCGCCTCCTGAGGCGATGAGGCCTCCTGAGGCTGGCCATCTGGGAGAGGGGCCTCTTCCGCCTCCGGTGCACTCCTATGCGGCGGTAGATCCTCCTCAGCCGTGGTGGCAGTTTCCGTGGGCCTTCCTTGTTCCTGTTTTGCCTTGTCCCGGGCTGCTGCTGTGGTTTTGATTCGACACTCCTCCCTAACCGCCACCAGGGCTGCGCTGGCGGAGTAGGGAGTGGCGGCGAGGTAAAGCACCAGGGGCTCTTGAGGGCGCGGGGCCACCATGACCGGTGGGCTGGTCAGGTATCTCTTGAGATCCTGGAACGCCTTGTCGGCCTCTTCAGTCCATTCGAAGGGCCCCTTTTTCTTCATTAGCTGGAAGAAGGGCAGCGCTCGCTCCCCCAACTTGGAGATGAAGCGCCCCAGCGCGGTCACGTGCCCAATGAGCTTCTGCATTTCTCTGAGGGTCTTTGGCGGGCTCATGTCTTCGACCGCCTTGACCTTTTCTGGGTTAGCCTCGATGCCTCGGTGGGACACGAGGAAACCCAAGAGCTTGCCCGAGGGGACTCCGAACACACACTTCTCTGGGTTGAGCCGCAGGTTCACTGCGTTGAGGCTCGCGAAGGTTTCCTCCAGGTCTTGTATCAGGGTCCTGGCCTCCCGAGACTTCACCACAATGTCATCGACGTAAGCCTCAACATTCTTCCCAAGCTGCGGGCCCAAGGTGATGTGCATCAGCCGCTGAAAGGTCGCCCCTGCGTTACGCAGCCCGAATGGCATGCACGTGTAGCAGTACACCCCACACGGGGTTAGGAAGGCTGTCTTTTCGATGTCTTCTACCGCCATCTTGATCTGGTGATACCCAGAGAAGGCATCCAAGAAGCATAGCAGGTCGCATTCTGCGGTGGAATCGACGATCTGGTCGATGCGGGGGAGCGGGAACGGATCTTGCGGGCATGCCTTGTTGAGGTTGGTTAAGTCGACACATGCGCTCCTTCCCTCCCTTCTTTGGTACAATGACAGGGTTGGCCAACCAATCCGGGTATCGGACCTCGCGAATGACCCCAGCAGCTTCTAGTTTGCGGGTCTCTTAGACGATGAAGGCCTGCTTTTCTGTGGACTGCCGCCTTGCCTTCTCCTTCACGGGGCGCACGTTGGGGCACACATTGAGGTGATGCTCGATTATGCCCCTAGGGATCCCCGCTAACTGGTCAGGCTCCCAAGCGAATACCTTCTTGTTTGCACGCAGGAACCTGACCAGGGCCTCCTCCTACCCGGGCTCGAGGGTGGCGCCTATGGTGAAAGTGGCATGGGTGGACCCGTCCTCATCGACCATGAACTGGGCCAGCGCTGGGTAGCCGAGGATGGCGTTGTAGGGGAGGCCGACGGGGGTGATGTCGAAGTCGACCAGCTCCGTGCAGAAGTTGTTGTAGGTGCCGAAGGTTACTGGGAGCCGGATCTGTCCCAAGGAGCTGGATGATCCGCCTCCAACGCCTGAGAAGGGCCGGCTGGGTTGCAGCCGTTCCAGGGGTATGCACAGGAGGTTGAAGGCTTCAACCGAGAGCACACTGAGGCCCGCACCGCCATCGATGAGAGTTCTGGTGACGGCCACCTGGCAGATGGTGGGGGTGCACAGCATGGGGAGCGCACCCGAGCAGGCCGAGTTGGAGGGGTGGTCCTCCGAGCTGAAGGTCAGGCCGGCCTTGGGCGCCGCCCGGTCTAGGGGAGCCCCCTGCCGCGTGGAAGCGGCGCTGACCCGGCGGATGAACGGCTTGACGTGGTGACTTGTAGGTGGCGCCTGCGAGCCGCCCAGGAGGGCCGCGACGACTGGGGGTGTTGGTGTAGCGTGGTGGGCGGGGAAGAGGCTGCGGAGCTCTTCCCGAGAGGTCACGGAGGCTGCCGGCAGGTGGAGCAGCCATGCGCGCAGAGCGCCGTTGAGGGCCGTGGGGAGCCAGTTGGCCATGACCCTATCGTCACCTCTAGCTTTGAGGATGGCCTCCTCGTACGCCAGCAAGAAGGCCAGTGGATCAGTCGCGCCGCTGTAGCATGGCGGCGTCATTGGCTTGAACTTGTCCGGCCACCATACCCGTTGCAGGGCTGGGGCCAGGGCTCGGAGCCCCCCGGCCCCAGTGCTGGCGCCGGCGGCCGGAGCAGGCGACGCGCTACTCATCGTGAGGCAAGTCGTCGCGATGGCGGAAGGGAGAACTCCGGTGCACCCCTACCTGGTGCGCCAGATGTCGGATTTCGGGTTCCGGCAGACCCTTGAGGTTCGAACACTGGGGTGCGCGCGGAGATTTCGCCTTCTACCTACCTGCACCCCTCCGCCTCGCTAAGATCTAAGCTATGGAAAGAACAGCACAAGAGACACAGGGTTTATACTGGTTCGGGCCACCGTTGTGGTGTAATACCCTACTGCAGTGTGTGGTGTGGTGGATTGCCTCTTGGGCTGATGATGATGAGCAATACAAGGAAGAACAGCCTCACGAGGGTCTGTTCTTGGCTGGGGGCGACGAACTGCTAGGAGGAGTTTAGTCACCCTTCTCTCTCTCTCTCTTCTCGATTGCGATCCGATCTCGGTTTCCCTCTTCTGTGGGTGGCTAGTCCTATTTATAGGCAAAGGCTCTGGGCTTCTTCCCAAATATTGAGCGGGAAGGGCGCCAACAATTGGCCATTTTGGAGGGGAACATCTGGTACACTTATCCTGACTAAAGTTGGTCCTCGCCTGCCAAAGGCTCTAGTGGTGACACTGGCTTGGGCTCCACAATGACTTCCTCCCTGCCGTTGGGCTGGTCTTGGTCTCGTTGCACCGAACGGGTGCCTTTGCTTGATGCCCTCGCCTGCGCTTGCTCTCTTTGCACCAAAGAGGAAAGGAGGACACTTCGCGGGCTGACGCCCGCCTGGCACCCTTGGTCGTCATGGCTTATGTCACGGGCACGTCGTGAGGTGCCCCGCCTTGATCTCTCCGCCTCCTTGCGAGCCAGCCTGATGAGGCCGCGCCTGAGGAAGCTCCGTGTCGTCCGCCCCGCGAGGCTTGACCCCTCGCGAGGGTCTTGGGTCTGTGTTGATGAAGATGGGCCGTGCTGGGCCCTTCCTCGAGCCACGCCGCAGGCCGCAGGCAGGCAAGTCTGGGGACCCCCGTTCCTAGAACGCCGACAGTTTCTATTAACCCAGCCTGGCTTTCGATGACACGTTGCCAACATATGAAAATATTAATATTTGGAAGGTTTGGCTTCTATGTTTTGGGTTATCACCCTTACTACATAGGTATCATAAGCCAGTAATACAATTCAATATCATAGGTATGATATTGTTTATACATGATTATGTTTAAACCGGCCCTGGCTATGGATTTTAAGCCGACGGTATATTTTGAATTGCGCCATTGGAATCATGCGCATATTAATCTTTGGGCTATTTCCCTTATTGGATACGGCGATATAAGCCGGCGGTATGAGCCAATTCCACAGGTATGTTTTCCTGATTATATAAATATGCGAGGTTTGATAACCCGTCCTGATTTTTGACATTAAATCGCCAGTATGTTTAGGCTTGAATGGCCTTAACTCTAGTTTTTTTCATACTTGCATAAAGGCTATGTTTGGGTTGTTACCCGCCCTGGCTTTTGACGTTAAGTCGCCAGAGTGTATGTTGTTTAAACTCTATGCAGGTTTTGTAGAACTATGGCTTATATAAATGCTTAAGTACAAGCTCTTCATTAAAATTGATGCTTCAAAATGATTATCCATTCTGGATTTTCTCAAAGGCTATAAGCCACCAGGTTATAAAAATTCCGGCTTACAATGGTGGTGTATTAAATCGCCATCGGCCAAGAGCCACCGGGTATTTAAACTCCGGACTTACTTATCAACAAATGAGGTATTCAAAGTCGCTTTGGCGCAATGGCTATTATTTTATCAATGGATATGATTTGTTCTACAATGGAAGGAATAGTCCCGAGTCGCTGTAGTCTTACGACCCGACACTTGGGGGCTACATTATTTAAATTGAGATTACATCAAATATGCAAGTCTCATGTCACTGCCAGCATGCACCATGGCACTTGGGGGCTAATCTAAAGTCACTTTTTGTTCAACTTATTGAAGACCCGACTCATCACATTGTAATGAGCCGACGCTTGGGGGCTACCAATTGCTCCTGTCAACAATTGAAGGTACACAAGCATTAATCCATTATATTGAATGGTCCACTATTCAGTTGGTAGAGTACAAAGCTCTTAACCTTGTGGACGTGGCTTCAAGCCCAATGGTGGAGATTATATTATATGATGTTATTAACAATAAATTATATACAGAGTCCCGGCTCAGTATTATCTTACTAAGCCTGCCCTTGGGGGCTACACTGGTTGAAGTTTTCATGAGCATAAGGCAATTACAAGTCCCAGGTTGCTGCAAGCATGACAACCCGGCACTATGGGGCTACAGGTGATATGCATATAAGGGAGAAAAAATCTTCAAATTCTTAGTTTGGAGTAGACCAGATTAACCCAGTGTCTGCAATAATCATGACCCGGCATCATTTATTTATAACCCGGCAATTTTGGCAATCATAAATCAGCAAGATCTACATCTTTAAGCGGGCTGAATATCAGTTGAATATTTCAAGACCAATAATTTTGTCAAGTCAGAGCATTGAAGGCCGACTCAAATGGATTATTTCTCATAATATTTTTCTACAAGAGCCAATGTCAGCAAATTGGTTATGAAGCTGGCCTATTGACCCAATTTTTTTTGAAGAAGTGCGTGGATTTTTTGCATTGGCAAGGTTTGGGCATATCTGTTAAAAGAGATTTGCTATAAGATCTTGAGTATGCATCCAGGAGGAAATGACAAGGACTTAAAGATGATCAGGTGCCGGTTCAGGAAAATATTTAACCCGGAGCACAACCTATCAAGTTTGTTCTTGTGTTTATTTTACATGATTATTTTAACATGGATAAATCCAAATTAAACTGGGGGCTAATGTCGGGGATATACCCCAGGGTATGACCCGGCCGGGTTTGGCGTTTTCATTGGTAACCCGCCGGAGTGGCGACTCATGAGCCTGGTGACTCACGGATGGCCCTAACGGCGGGTCAGATAGAAGACTAGGCCAAAGGCCCAGAAGGCCGGCTCATGTTATGGTGGTCTGGTTTACGAGGAAAGGCATAAGGAGTTTTCCCTTAAGGGGACAGACTAGGATTCCACTTGTAATAGACTAGTCCTAATCCTAATAGGACTCCACATGTAACCCGCCCCTTCAACTTATATAAGGAGGGGCAGGGCACCCCAAGAGGGAGAGGCAACAAACAATCTCTAGGGCTAGACACAAACAGGGAGCCGGCTTATGCGGCGGCTCTCTCATGAGCATAATGAGATCTAGCCACAAACAACATGTAGGGCTATTACCGGATGATGTTTCCCGGGGCCCGAAGCTGTCTAAATCCTTGTCTTGTGCATTGATCCACCCTGCGTCTCTCATCCCGATCAACCACTCTCAAGCTACCACAAAGATGCGCTGGCCTCACGACTAAGTCCTCACACTAGGACATCTGCCGTGACAATTCCCCAACGATCCTCACCTAGTTTGTCAGTCGGGATTCATGTTGTCTCCTTTGGGCAGTGAGGTTATGGTTTCTTGTCATGTGGCATTTTTTTCGTGTTATATGTTATAATCCAGTGCTTCAGATCAAAATGACGACAACTGCACCTCCGGGGCATATGCATGAAGACTTCTCGATAGTCATTGACGAGCTCAAGCCGGCTTCGGTAGACAAAAGAAAACTAGTACTCCACTATATAGGTAGGAGCCTCCGTGCTTGCTTGCTAGTGTTGCTCTCTTCACACTGTTTCGTCCTCTCCAGATCTAAATGCGACAGCGGTGGCCACACACTCTCTCTCTCTCTCTCTGCTCACCGCTGGTCACAGATCCAGCCAGATCCTCTCCGCCGGGGAAGGTGAGAAGTTGCAACGTTCCCGCAGTCGTCCTCGGCAACGGCTCTTACCCACTGCCGACATGTCCCGATCATGGTGCCTTGCCGTTATCTCCCAAGCACCGCTGGCTAGGGAGGGCCTCCGACCCCTTCTTCCTCGCTGCCGTAGTGTGGGCAGATCCGGCCTCCCGCCGCCCACCTAGCGACCTCCCGGCGACCCTCAGGTATAACTTCCTTCAAAACCGGCCTTGCTCTACTTCCCGAGCTCCTGACGTCACTACATTTGTATCTTTTACTATTTCTCTGGCTCCCTCATGGATAGGATCGATCGGCTGTTCGAAGGCCACCTAATTTTTTTTACTAGCGACCCTCAGGTATAACTTCCTTCAAAACCGGCCTTGCTCTACTTCCCGAGCTCCTGACGTCACTACATTTGTATCTTTTACTATTTCTCTGGCTCCCTCATGGATAGGATCGATCGGCTGTTCGAAGGCCACCTAATTTTTTTTACTATTAAGAGGTAAAACTAGTTCATGCACTCGAATCTAGTACTACTTTGTTCAAACAAGGAAGAAAGGGGGTGGGGGTGGGGGAAGATTTGTTACCTGAATCTAGGACTTGGTCGAAAGAGGAAATAATGGGGGCGAAAAGTAGCAGAGACTGGCTATCCAACTGGTCTCTTGGTCTAATAGGGAAATAGAGGGAAACGCAGTACAAACTCAATATAAACCCGATCTATTGGTTGAAAAGGGAAAGAAAGTGGGGACTAGGGACAAGTCAACAGAGTAAGTCCAGCACTAGATTTGCTAGCCTCACACAGTATAAGGTGGCTATACCAAAAAAAAGGGACCAACCCAGATATCCTGTTCTGATGTTTGTTACCCCGAGCCACTCTTATGTAATGCCACTGGTAAAATGTACCAGTCACACTGTTAAAAGTAAGGACATGTTAAACCAATGTTGTTTTCTATGTAATGCCTCCAGTAATATGAATCAATGGCACTTTTTTATGTCCTACTAAATTTCCCATTAAGATATGTTTCTTGTTTTCGTTAGAAATGCAACTGCCCTGGTCCGCCTACTCTCCCGTGCCCAAATACCAACTCGGTAGCAGCTGCTAATGTAATGTTGCTGGTAAAATGAAGCAATGGCACCATTAAAGTAATGTCGTATGTAACAGTTGTCATAGCTAATCATAATGCCCACAGTAATATCTAGGAATGCTGCTGCTTTAGAAGTTGCTACTTTCCTTGTACGATTGCCATTCAGATAAGGAACATGCTTCTTTTCATTTGATGTATGTTTCATCACTTGTTAGTCACCCTCCTTTCCACCTTTTTTGTGTAAACAGAGAAATACATTTCACGCTTGATCTTAGTTGAACTGCACAAATGATATCCAAATTATAGTTGAACATTCCAGGAGCTTCACAACCAACCTTGATGTTGCTCAATTTTATTGCAATTAGTGAAGAAGAAGCTCTGTGGGTTTCGTTTTCTGATGGAAATGGAACCGGGGCTGAAGCCCTTTTCTTAAAAAAAATGAAGAAGCTGCTAGCTCATGGAACATTGCTTCATTTTTGGTGAACTGCACCAAAAGGTCCCATGAATTGAATCATCCATGTTGGTGACTGGTGTCATCCCTTCTACGATGGCATTGACTGCAGATATGGTTCCCATCACGAGGTATGTTCCTTTTTGGTCTGACCGTTTGCCAAAGATCCTGCATGTTGAGTCTGCTCTTGTGCTACTATTTTGGCACTGTCATGATAAAGCAGTAATGTTATAATTTTGCACCTTAATCTAGTGGCACTATTAATTTGAGGCAATGTTTTGGAACCACTAGTGCCACTGATATTTTTTTATATATTGAAAGAGGGGGTTTCCTCCGATTTCATTAAAGAAACCCAACCATAGAGAACCATTATCTGACAACATCTCAGTGTAAACAGGCAGTTATGCAGCTACTACTAGAACGGACTGAGTACTAGCAGGAGACAAGTTCGCCACATAAGCTAGGCAGGTAGGGGGACGCAGCACTAGCTCGACCAAGTTTGTATTACAACCCAAATGCTACCACAGAAACATTAGGGGGGAAGATAGGGACTGAAAGAGCCAGCTTCAACATCCCAGTCTAAGCTCCCCTGGCCTCCATCCTTGCGACGCATGGTACACCTCGTTTGCCACCTGCTCGACCCTAGTGCCATTGATAAAATGAAGTAATAATACAGTTAAAATAGAGCGAGTGTCCTCTCTATCATTTCATTTCCAATGTAGATAAAGAAAGTGCTTCTCTTTGTTAGTATATGTTTCATCAACTAGTCCCATTGTTAATGTTTAAGCGTTTCTGCAAACTGGGGTGCTTAATTTTAGTTGATGTGCACAAAAATAGAGATTGGAATGTCTCAAGGCCCCTCCTTGTACTACTACTATATACTGATGTTCATCACTGGCAGAAGGTGTATCGGCGAGACTTGGGTCGATTTCCAGTATGAGGCGTACTGTATGTGGCGTCGCAGGGCCCATCTCGCCCTTGCAGCATGGCATGCTATGATACTATCACAATATTTTCTTCTATTTATTAGTGAATGTTTCATCAACTAGTGCCACTATAATGTAATCATGCTTTTTCATAATCTGTGCAAACAGGGTTATTCAGCTGCATTTTGGTTGAACTGCACAAATGTATGGATGGAACCGACATATATGCAGAGTGCGAGGTGTGCCAAGCAATGTTGGAGATATCTCTTATCGGGAACTTATCGATTAACCCATGATAGGGGGTAAAACGGCATGTTTATCGGCATATCGGCCGATTTATCGCCATATCGGCTGATTTATCGGCCGATTTACCTTATTGGCTAGACAACGATAAGCGATAAATCGGTCGATTTATCGGAATATCGGAAGATATCTTGAACAGTGGTGCCAAGTAAAAATTACGGACACCAACCATGCTCCATGCACACATTGGCATCCACCACCACTAGTGGGGTGTGTGACGCTCTCTATGGACGGATCTTTCTCTTTAGCAAATCCTCTAACCAAATACTAGTAGCTTATATTGGCAGTTTTCTAGGAAGTACTCTTTTCTGAAAGAAGAACCAATCTATTTTTCTTTATTTGTACCAGTGTCACAACTTTGACCCAAAGGTCCAGAGCTATTTTAGGGTGATTGGCGTAGTACTCGGACACTGATTGTAAGCATGATTTTCATTAGCTGTCACACTGATTGTAAGCATGAGCAGATGGAAGATTAGGTTAGTGCGAAGATTACCTTAAAACCTACCGCCGCCGTTGAAATGAGGCGAGCATCGAGGGAATCATGGAGAGTGGCGGGGAAGCGACGTCACGCCATCTGACCTCCTCTTGCGGTGGGAGAACAAATACTCTTGTGGCTCCGGCTGGCTCTGCACCCTCACGAACGGCACACCGTACGCTATCGATTCATTATCCTGTGGGTGCTCGACCTTCTACCTGTACGCCCACCACCTCCGCCTGACTTTTGCCTCAGGCGAATCTATCTGCTCCATCACCCAGAGGATATACTCGACGAACTTGAAGGACTGCGGCATGACTGCCGCCGAGGAGTACATCACCACCCTCATCGCCCCCGTCTCGCTCTTTCGCATACATTGCCACATGGCCCTCACCATCCTTGAAATCTCCCACTCATTGTCAAACCAAGTATGGGTCTCCTTCAACCTGGCTAACTTTGCCTGGTCACCATCGGCGATCTGCATGATTCACTGCTGCATCCTCTCCATAGATGTCCTTCTGAGTGGTCTGGTGCTAGCTTTGGAAGATGGGAGGAGAGACGGTGGTCTTGCAATAGAGAAGAGGGAGAGGCGAGACGGGGGTTTTGGAATGGAGATGATGGAGAGGAGAGGAGGTGGTTTTGCAATGGAGAAGAGGGAGAGGCGAGACGGGGGTTTTGGAATGGAGATGATGGAGAGGAGAGGAGGGGGTTTTGCAATGGAGAAGAGGGAGAAGCGAGACGGTGGTTTTGGAATGGAGATGATGGAGAGGAGAAGATGTGGTTTTGCAATGGAGAAGAGGGAGAGGAGCGTGCGGTAGCGATTTAGGATTGGACAAGAGGGCCGGCACGCTGTGACTGGATCAAAATCAAAATCAATTTACCCTTCAATTAAGAAAGCGACCCCACATTAACTAGTCTCCCTTTTATTCTGGGTCATAATTGACGATGATTCTCACAAATAAAATATATGTTATACGTTGCAAAAATAATATAATTTGAAAGTACATTCAGATATGAACCAAACGATACAATTTTTGGTGACACGCATTCACATTTTGCTTGTCAAATATAGTACGTGGTCAAACTTTGACCCAAAATATGCAAAACAAAAAAAGAGTTCCAAGACCAGCGCCGCTCCTCTCTTGTTCCAATATAAATCCAGCACCGCTCCTCTCCTCTTCCATTTCAAAACCACCGCCCTTCCTCTCCTATTCCAATCCAAATCCAGCATCGCTCCTCTCCCGTTCTAATCCAAAACTAGCGCTGCTCCTCTCCTCTTCCATTCCAAAACCACTGCCGACGAGTGAAGGTGCCGTGGAGAAGTAGATCGACGGAGGAGTACAACCGATACGTGAGGATCGCATACGGCGACCCTGTGAAGCTAGGTAGGATGTTGGAGATACAGTCTTGGTTTGACAACAAGGACCAACTTGCGGCGACGACGACATCCATGACCAAATATCTGCAATAGAGCGAAAAGGCGGTGATACTCCTGAAGGGAGTCACGCGGGAGTACATAGAGCTGCTCCTATGGGCCATGGGGCAAATAGATTCACCGAATATGATCATGAGGGAGCGTTGGTGGGAGTATCAATCCCAGATGGAGCATCCACCAGAGATTGAAGGATCGAGCCTCTACAGAGTGCCGTTTGTGAGGGTGTCATGCCAGAGCGAGCCGGTGGAGTCTTCATTGACCGAACCCAACTACAAGAGGAGAAAAGCAGTTGGCCCGACGATGCTTCCCCGCCATCCTCTCCCTCACCATTCATATCATGTCACAGGGCAGCTGTCTGCCGCCGAGGAATAGGAGGGGACTGCCCCCCAGCCCAATAGTCAGGCAGGTTGTGAATTGTCAGGAGGAGCTTAGGGTTGGCAGTATTTGCAGGTTGTGAACTGTGTTTTGTGTTGTGTATTTTGTGAGTAATTTCAGATATGAATGTCTTTTGAATTTCAGATTTGCAGTATTGAGCATATGAAGTATTTTATGAATTCTAGAGATCTATTTTTAGCCCTTAAAAAGATGAAGTTTTATAGGAGTATAAAAGTGCGGACAATGTGATTCTCAAAGAAGAAACTGCAAGTTTTAGTTTCAGATAAGAAACTGCAACTTTCATAGGCAAAGCATTTATATTAACATGGCCTTTTCAAACAGGGATAACATCATGTTGGAAGTTTTATTCATGGTCGAAAATGGAACTACCAGCCAGTTAACATCGTGCTGATCAACATTCATGCATAACACATCTTCATATGATGCACAGTAAAAAAGATATGCTATTTTCAAGGTGCCCACACAATGTCGAGTGTGCGAAAAACAGAGAAAACGAGGGACGAAGTTTTGGCAAGTGTTGGGCGTGGTGTGCATAGATGACAATGGGGACCCACATGTCAATAATGGCAGAGGCAAAAAAATTGGAGATATTTTCCCTGCATCAGGTGGAATCAAACCCGGGCGGAACAGCTGTCGGGTAGTGTCACTTGGCCACTGGGCTAGTTCAGTACTTTCGTTGCAAATAAGGCATTGCCTTAGGTGGTCCGATCTCCTCATGCGCCTTTGTGCGCTCGCCGCGGCGCCGCTATCTGCCGTTGTGAACAAGCTGAACAAACGAGAGGAATCTGGAGAGGACTGTGTGTGGAGAGGCAGACAGTCGAGACCCACCAGGTCTATGGCCGTACGCAAGCAGGTGCCGCATTGAAAAAATACTTCCTCCTAATGCTATACTGATGTTGAGGCCCACGGGTTTGTCAACATAGTTACATTTTCTTAGGTGCTTCAACGAAGTTACAAAAGGAGATAAATTCACAACAAAGCCGGGGAGCTAGCAGGTATCATTTATTATCACTGGGGCAGCAAGTATCAGCTGGGTTGTGGGCTGCCCCGTCTAGGCTTTCTTTTTTAACATGCACAACCCATGACATGCCGGTTTGTATTTTCTTGAGGGCCATCATGTATCGACCGGCCTATGGACCTCCCATCCGAGGTTATAATTTTCATGATACATCGGCAGCCCAATTTATGTAATTCTTTTTGAAGAAAACACAGAGGTCTGTTCTATTTTTCAATATAAGAATAGGAACGCGTGGTCCAAGTTATGTTTCCCTTCTAACTATATTATATATATTTAAATTATTTTATATGTTATTGTATGTTATTGTTATTGTCATTATATATTTAACAGATACTTACATATGTAAGAAAACAATATCCCACATCTTATTAACTTATAAAAATAATTCCTTAACAATAAAATCCTGGATTTTTTTGCCACGAAAATCCTGGTGATTGTGTACAAAAGCTTGGTAAGATTTAAGGACCAATGTAATAATAAATCACTTATTATTTAAATATATTTATAACAAAATGCTCAGCCCCTGTTTATTTTTTGATAACATTGCTGTGCCCAACCCAACATTATAATTAGAATTAGCCCAACAAAATTGTGTATTTCAAGAAAGTGCAAATGGCCTGTAATTTTTTAGGAAAAAAATAAATGGGCTGCATGGACGCTACATTATTTGTTCACCCAGCCTAGCAAATGGACTGTAATTCTAAAAAAAGAGATCAAATTGACTGTAAATTCTGAAAAATTGGTTGAATATGTGCCACATTTTTTGAGGCTGAAATGTGGGCCAATAGGTCGAAGCCAACACAAGTCGTTGTCAACTTAGTCAACAAATGATTCTGGCATCGTTAGCCGTTGGATTTACATCCAACGACCGGCATTCATCTTCAATCTCTCGTCTTCTTCCTCCAGCGCCACCGGGACCATCTGCTCCCGCTTCCTGCTACTAGTAGCTCTGCTTAGCATGCTTCTCTATGAAGCACTGCCCCACTGCCGGCTAGGCCATCCCTCCACACCTCTTGTTCTTCTCCACCGACTGCCGAACCGCACTGCACCAGAACCAGTTAACCCTCGTACACCTCTCTTTCTGCGACTCCACTCCCGCGTCTTCCCATCTCCTGCTCGTTGCTGTCCGGGGCCTCGCCGTCGTCCACCACCTTGGATGCGCTCGGCGCCGAGTGGTCAACGTGGTCAACGAACGACATCCATCGTAAGTGGACCGTACGTGGAGAGGCTGACAGCTGGGTCCACGGCCGCACACAAGGAAATGCCTCCTTATTACGCACAAAATAATGATTCCTCCACCTAATAGCTGGGACCCACCGGCAGGGCCTATGTATTGCGAAAAAATGCCCCCCTGACAGGTTAGACCCACCAGCTATATCTTCACACGCAAGGAAGTGCCTCCTTATTATGCACAAAAAATGAATACCCGCTGCTAGTTGGGACCCACCATAGTGGGAGGCTGACTTGTGGGCCTACTAAGTTGACGGGGACGAAGGGCTTTGTCAACTTAGTCAATATGAATGATTCTAGCTCCGGTGACCGGACGATGCCCATCCAATGGCCGTAGTGCTTCTTCAACCTCTGGTCTTCTTGGTCCAGCCGCCCAAACCAACGCCGGTCGTGCCGCGTGCTCCTGCCTCCCGTGGCCGGTTGTGATGCCGCGAAGGCCTCACCGCCCCTACTACACCCACCGCTGGCCAGGCCATCCCTCTACTCCCCCACACCCCCTGTTATTCTACGGCGACGGCACCTCACACCATAGCCGAACCAGTGAACCCTTGTTCTCCTATCTGTGTAGGCATCCACTGTCGCGTCTTCCCAGGCTCTGCGTCGTCCCCTTCCTAGGCCTCGCCGTCGTCCATCGCCCTCGTGCTCTCAGCACGGCGTGGTCAACGCGGTCAAGGAAAGACTTCCATCGGAACAGTACCACGGCCGCAGCAAGGAAGTGCCTCCTTATTACACAGAAGATAATGATTCCTCCACCTGACAGCAGGGACCTACCGGACGGGCCATCGTATTTCGCGAAAAAACATTTCCCACCTGACTGGCTAGACAAACCAGCTACATCTTCGCAAGCAAAGAAGTGCGTGACAGTCGGGACCCACCTAGTCGAAGCGTACGTAGCGTTGTCATTTTGGTCGCGAACATGTACGTACATACTGGTCGATCAGTCTGTCTACAGGCTGCAACGATGAATCATGGCCGTGTAAGGAAGGGCACGTGTCGTAGTAGAGGCACGCACGTAGCATGTCACCCAATCTCGTTAATATCGTGTACACATACGTACAACAGCCAGGGTGCAAGAAAGTAAATACGGCCATGTACGTACATACAGGCGGGGTCTCAAATGCCTATCGCGCATACGTACGGCCAGGTCTCGTGTATATGGCTCGGTCGGAATGGAGAAACTGCATTGTCATGTTCATCGGGAGGCAACGAAATGCATTGTGTTCATCGAGAGGAAACGGAATACTCCTTGTTCATCGGGAGCCAACCAGCTTGGACGGAACAACAGATCGAAACAAGGCCTGGCATACCGCAGAACGGAGGAAACGGCCTTGTGTTCGACCGGCCATTGTCGAAACGGGATCCTTTTCATTTGGAGGGGTCTGGCGTACCGTAAAACAGAGGAAACAGACTTGTCTTGGACCTCCTACTATCGAAACGGGGTCCTGTTGATCGGGAGGGGCGTGGCGGACCGCAAAACGAAGGAAACAGACTTGTGTTGGAGCGCTAGGTCGAACCGGGGGTCCTGTTCATCATGAGGGGTGTGGCATACCGCAAAATGGGACTCCACGGGATACTGTTCATCCACCACCGACCTCCTCTAGCCACCACCAATGACTGTTCATCCACGGGCTCCTGTTCATCCAGCCTCCACCGCTCCTCCACCGGCTACTGTTCAACCAACCCTCTCCACGGGGTCCTGTTCAACCACCCTCCACGGGCTACTGTTCATCCAGCCCTCCACCGGCTACAGTTCAACTAGCCCTCCACGGGGTCCTGTTCATCCAGCCCTCCACGGAGTCTTGTTCATCCACCCCCAACCGGCTCGATTAGGGTCCTTTTCATCCAACGGCAACACCACGGGGTCCTGTTCATCGAACCCCCCACCGGGAACTGTTCATCCAACCCCCCCAACAATGCTCACTATTCATCTAGAGGCAGCATCGATCGACTTCAGTTAGCAGCAGTAGCAAAGGTATCGCTCGATCGGGTTCAGTTAACAGCCATCGATCGATCACTCGGGTTCAGTAACGCGTAGCCTGCAGTGCAATCGCTCGGGTTCAGTAGGCGAACGCCTCGCTCGGGTTCAGTTAGAGCCCAACACCTCGTACCCACGCACGTACGTGTACGAGAGAAACACGCATTGCTCAGCCCTAGACCACCCAACGTAACTGGGAACTCCCCGATATTTTCCTCGCCCTCACTTCTACCACGGTTTTTTCTATCATGGGCGGCCCAAAGAATGTCATGCAGCTGCGTCTCTGGCCCACCCAGGACGAAAAGCCCATTTTCTGTCATGAACTTTTGTCATAGAAGTAGGAGCCCACCATATCTACGATGATACCGGGTTTTGTCACAATTATCGTCATAGAAGTGTCATAAGCATGACAGGAAAAAAAATCGTTCGGCCAAAATGTCACGGATGTGTCTTTTTTTGTAGTGTGAGTAGTTCTTTGTAGACCTTCGGGTTCGTGGTTAGTAGCTAGATGGCTTCCTCTCTCTCTCTCTCTCTTGATTCTCAATACAATGGTCTCTTGGAGATCCATATGATGTAACTCTTTTTGCGGTGTGTTTGTTGGGATCGATGAACTTTGAGTTTATGATCAGATCTATCTTTTTATATCCATGAAAGTATTTGAGTTCATTTGATCTCTTTTATGCATGATTTCTTATAGCCTCGTATTGCTTCTCTGATATTTGGGTTTTGTTTGGCCAACTTGATCTATTTATCTTGCAATGGGAAGAGGTGCTTTGTAGTGGGTTCGATCTTACGGTGCTTGATCCTAGTGACAGAAGGGGAACCGACAGTATGTATCATTGCTACTAAGGATAAAACAATGTGGTCTATCTCTACATAGATAGATCTTGACTACAACATGTCATCATTCTTATTGCATTACTCCGTTTCTCCATGAACATAATACACTAGATGCATGCTGGATAGCAGTCGATGTGTGGAGTAATAGTAGTAGATGCATGCAGGAGTCGGTCTACTAATCTTGGACGTGATGCCTATGTAATGATCATTGCCTAGATATCGTCATGAGTATTTGAAGTTCTATCAATTGCCCAACAGTAATTTGTTCACACCGTTTGTTATTTTTCTCGAGAGAAGCCACTAGTGAAACCTACAGCCCCCGGGTCTCTTTCTCAGATATTTGCATTTGAGATCTATTTTATTTGCCTTTTATTTTCACATATACTAAACCAAAAATACAAAAATACCTTGCTGCAATTTATTTTATTTGGCGTTCGATCTATCAATATTTACAACTCTCTCACATCCGTTTGCCAATTTCTGGTACCGTTACCCGAAAGGGATTGACAACCCCTTTTACATGTTGGCTTGCGAGTATTTGTTATTTGTGTGCAGGGGCTGTTTACATTGTGTTTCTTGGTTCTCCTACTGGTTCGATAACCTTGGTTTCATATCTGAGGGAAATACCTACCGCCGTTGTGCTGCATCATCCCTTCCTCTTTGGGGAAATACCGACGTAGCTTCAAGCGACATCAGATAGCAACTACTTACCTATCTCCGAAGAGGATATTAGCCTCGGTGAAGAAGATTTCATCGTCCCAGAGGAACCCCTCAAACAAGAGAGCTTCAAGCGACAGCTCATCGCCATCGCGTGAAGCCTGGAAAAGAAACATCAACATATTAAAGCCGAACAAGATACACTCAATGATAGATGGACTAAGGTCCTAGCCGCCGAAGAAGGATATGGCTTTGAGCGCCCAACTAAGAGTTACCCAAAACGTAGTCTACTGCCACAATTCGATGACGAGGCCCTTGCACCGATACTGTCAAAATACAACCAGGTTGATCTATCGGACCGACCATCACGTGGACGGGACAAAATGGCTAATCATGCGGCCCACGCCCCCTCGCCATAGAGGCAGGGAGACAACGGCTCCGGGCTACATGTACGACCTACGTCAGGACCTAAGCAATAGAGCCGGCCAGTCCAGGTCAATCTATGGATCAAGAGGATGTGCCCCCACACGAGATGACGGCTATCAAGCCTTGCACGACAAACATAACCAACTCCGGGGTCAGCACCGAACACAGATGTCGTCCGAACTCCGTCGCGATGTCGCCCGGTATAGAGGTGCCGCACACCCCATGTGCTTTACCGATGAGGTAATGTGGCACCAATTTCTGGAAGGGTTCAAACCCGTGAACACGGAGCAATACGATGGAACGACGGATTCCGTCGTATGGATTGAAGATTTTCTTCTCCACATTCACATGGCTCGTGGAGATGATCTCCACGCCATTAAATACCTCCCTCTAAAACTGAAAGGACCAGCACGACACTGGTTGAACAGACTCCTAGAGAATTCCATTGGAAGCTAGGAAGACCTAGAGGATGCTTTTCAGGCCAACTTTCAGGGCACCTATGTCCGGCCATCGGATGCTGATGACCTCAGTCACATAATCCGGCAACCCAGAGAGTCAGCTCACAAACTTTGGAATCGGTTCTTAATTGAAAATAACCAAATCGTGCACTGCCCAGACGCTGAAGCCTTAGCGGCATTTAAGCATAGCATCCGTGACGAATGGGTCGCCCAACACCTTGGTCAGGAAAAGGCGAATACTATGGCAGCTCTTACTGCACTTATGACCCGCTTTTGCGCGGGCAAAGATAGCTGGTTGGCTCATAGAAGCAACAGTACCAGCAACCCCGGCACTTCTGAGGCCAGGGATGGCCACGGAAGGCCACGACGCATCAAAAACAAGCGTCGGAACAACAACAAAGAAACAGAGGATACAACAGTAAATGCCGGATTCAATGGCTCTAAACCTGGTCAGCGGAAGAAGTCGTTCAAAGGTAATAGGGATGGTCCATCCAACTTGGATAAAATACTAGAGCGACCTTGCCAGATGCATGGCACCCCTGACAAGCCTGCCAACCAGACCAACAGAAACTGCTGGGTTTTCGAACATACCGGTAAAATAAATGCTGAACATAAGGGGAAAGGACCTCAAAGTGAGGACGGTGATGAGCCTTGCCCGCCAAACACCAGGGGACAGAAACAATCCCCCCCCCCGAGGTGAAAACGGTGAACATGATCTATGTCACCCACATACCCAAGAGGGAGCGCAAACGCGCATTAAGGGACGTCTACGCCGTAGAGCCTGTCGCCCCAAAATTTAAACCATGGTCAGCTTGTACGATCACCTTTTGATCGCAAGGACCACCCAACCAATATCCGTCATGGTGGTTCGGCGGCGCTGGTACTCAATCCTATTGTTGACGGACACCATCTCACTAGAGTCCTTATGGACGGCGCAGTAGCCTCAACTTGATCTATCAGGATACTGTCTGTAAGATGGGTATCGACCCATCAAGAATTAAGCCTAGCAACACTACCTTGAAAGGAGTGATACACGGCGTGGAGGCCCGCTGCACGGGCTCATTAACATTGGAAGTAGTATTTGGCTCTCCCGAAAATTTTCAAAGCGAAGAATTGATCTTGGACATCGTCCCTTTTCACAGTGGTTATCACGCACTGCTCGGACGAACAGCTTTCGCCCACTTTAATGTAGTCCCGCACTATGCTTATCTAGCGCTAGAAATGTCTGGACCTCGTGGTGTCATCAAAGTAAATGGGAATACAGAGCGCTCCCTCCGTACTGAGGAGCATACCGCGGCCCTAGCAGCCGAAGTACAGAGCGGCCTCATCGAGTCGAACAACTCATCGGCCGTCAAGACCCACGACACTACTAAACGTGTCCGAGCCACGTTACAATGCGGTAGCTCGGTGGAACCTAAGATCGAATAGCAGTTTAGCCTCTGATGATTGCCCCATAAGGTTGCGGTGTATGTACCTCGAATACACAATTACGCCCTTAAAATACCTTGGGCAGCGCCGGAGGCACACTTCAGAACAGGCCCATAGTATGGTTTGACCCTATTTGGACCTCATATATTCTTCCACTACATGTTCGTTAAAGAACCTACCTGATCTACGGTCCGGTGGGGACCTTTTTCTAGGTTCCTCGTTTTAAGCAGATGATCATCAGACTCCTCCCCTTCAAGGATATCTCACCAAGGAGAAACAGCGCAGACGTGCAACAGGGCATCATTGGGATTCTTAAACCATTTCGTTTAGACTCTGTGTAAACCTTTCCCTTGTATAAACATCTGGCATGTAAAATGACCTCGATGTTGTTGGCATTATCTGTAACAACACGGCTCGACATATTCATCAGGGTATAAAAGGAAACAGTTGATCACCATTTTGTTTGGCAGTCAGTTTATTTTATATTATCATCTGTGTTCCCTCCCTACCTCAGAATGCCACACGTGCCTTAGTCCGACCTTAACATCGGGGGTTGTATTCGGCCCTGCACATTTCAAGTCTGAACACCCATAGGGAACTCTTCCGCGTCCCGGATATTTCATTATATGCATCAACTCCGAATCATGTCTTTGGTCTCTAGTTGGGTTGCCCAGCTCCTGTGCTTACCACCTTACGTTTCGCTTGTTCGGCTAAGGTACTAAAGGGAGAACTACTGCAATTGTATTTCTAGTTCGTCCGGTCAAGTACCTCGGTAGAGAAAGCCGAAAACTGACTGTCATGATAGGCGAGAGCTGGTCGGCGATTCGGTGACTGAGTATTATACTACAAATTGTTAGCAATTCACCCTGTTTCATACGAGGGGCTGGTCTTCGTCCAGCCGCGTGGAAAATGCACCATAGCCCGGATAGACGCACATGCACAAGGGGCTAGTACTTAGCTCCACAGTCAAACTCCTATGGCTAAGTGAAAGTAATAAAGCCGCATAGTCCGATTGCCTGGTTCACCTCGCGGACACCTCCTTTATGGACAAAGACGTTGGATAAAGTGTGGTGACGCGTTATGTCGAACACCCCTGTAGCATCTACATGGGGGCCGAAGCCGACGACTTGCAACTTTCAGAAATATAACAATAAATGGCCGCACAGGAGGGAAAAATCGCATGAAACAAAAGGCGAAAACATACACTACAAAAAAAGACATATCTGTGACATTTTGGGCCGGACAAATTTTTTTCTGTCATGCTTATGATACTTCTATGACGATAATTGTGACAAAGCCCGGTATCATCATAGATGTGGTGGGCTCCTACTTCTATGACAAAAAATGGGCTTTTCGTCCTGCGCGGGCCGGAGACGCAGCTGCATGACATTGTTTGGGGCCGTCCATGATGGAAAAACCCATGGTAGAAGCGAGGGTGTGGAAAATATCGGGGAGTTCCCGGTTACGGTGGGTGATCGGGGCCGAGTGACGCATAGAGGTTTGCACGTTTCTCTCGTACACATATGCACGTGTGTGCGAGGGGTTGCACTCTAACTGATCCCGAGCAAGGCATTGGGATCTAACTGAACCCGAGCGATTGCACTAGCTACGTTACTGAACCCGAGCAATCGATTCCTTGCTGTTAACTGAACCTGAGTGATTCCTTCGGTACTGCTGCTAACTAAAGTCGATCGAACCCTGCTGCCTTCTTCCCTTGATGAACAGTGAGCATTGTTGGAGGGGGGGTTGGATGAATAGTTCCCGGTGGGGGGTTGGACAAACAGGACCCCATGGTAGTAGAGGCCGTTGCCGCTAGATGAATAGGACCCCGGCGGAGCCGGCTGGGGTGGGATGAACAGGACCCCGTGGGGGCTGGATGAACAGGACGACCCCGTGAAGGGCTGGTTGAATAGTAGCCGGTGGAGGGCTGGATGAACAGTAGCCCGTGGAGTGATGGTTGAATAGGACCCCATGGAGAGGGTTGGTTGAACAGTAGCCGGTGGAGGAGCGGTGGAGGCTGGATGAATAGGAGCTCGTGGATCAACAGTCACAGGTGGAAGCTGGAGGAGCTCGACAGTGGATGAACAGTAGCCCATGCAGGATGGAGGAGGTCGACGGTGGACATGAACAGTATCTCGTGGAGTCCATTGTCGGGACCCCGATCCCAAGTCACACCGATCTAGCATGTAACACATCATATCACTTTGTGGCCTCACGCACGGTATTCCCACGGGTGCCACACCTTACCTGGCCCGGGACCGTTTGCACCTTTTGGCTCACGTATATGATAGTGTCGCTAGTATCCATATGACAAAGAACCTGGGCCGACATGACTAGTCGTAAACCCAAAGTGGCAATAACTTATAGGGACAGGCATACATGACCCAGCAACGAACGTGTCGGTCATTAGTGAGTGAATCCAGACTGTAGCAAGTGGTCTAACAGGACTCCAGAGAATCCGAGCTGTAGCAGGCTAACATGACTCCGATAGGCACCGCGTCACATTTCCCAAAGAGACAGACACGGGAACGAAGAAGGACACATGCCGGCCAGCCTAAGTGTTCTGGAGCAGTAGCAAGCTACCATGGCTCAGTGGAAGCACCAGGAGACATTTCCCGGTAAGAGAGGCTACCAAGGATAAACAACTAGGTTGTCAGATCCCACACATACCAAGCATTTCAATAACATACACACAATATGCTCGATATGTGCAAATACAACATGGCATCACAACATAACTCTACAACTCAAAGTATTTATTCATTAGGCTCCGAAGAGCCAGATATTACAAACATGGGTCTGATGACCCAACATTCAATTCATACAAGCAATAAGCACAAGCGGAAGCTTAACTTGTGTGAGTACAGACAACTACAAATGAAAAGGCTGGGAAGCCTGACTATCTACAAGACCCTGCCGAGGGCACCAGATTGTAGCTGAGGTAACAAGCTAAACGTAGAAGTCCACGCGAAACTACTAGCGAGGATGAAGTCTCTCTAGAAAACATAAATTAAGAAAACGTGAGTATAGATGTACCCAGCAAGACTTACGTTAGAGCTAACTACATATGCATCGGTGTCAACAAAGGGGGTGGTGGAGTTTAACTGCAGCAAGCCAGCTTTGACTCGGTGGCTATCCTAAACTACGACTACAAGTAACTTTTTGAGGTGGTGCACACGAGTCCACATATTCACCATATCAATACACCACTATGGATCCGCTCCCGTCTCCCTACGAGAACGCCATCCATAGCACTCATGCTTATCTTGCGCATTTTAGAGTATCCACTTTCACTTGTCTATGAACTATACAGGTAACCCAGAAGTCCTTTACCGCGGATGCGGCTATTCGAATAGATGATGTTAACCCTATAGGGGTGTACTTCTTCACACACGCTCTCGCCACTTACCACCATGTACATGTTGTGTATCTCGGCAACCTTCAAGCGGAAGCCTGGCGAGGGAGTCGGCCACAACCTGACTAACCACACAAGTCTCTAGTCTGGGTTTATCGCCTATTTGGGTCCCATCCGCAAAGAGATCCGGCCGGGGTGTCACTCACGGCCCCAAACGATGAGAGCAAGGTTCCTGAGGCACCAAACGGGCGTCTCGGTACACCGTGCCTCGTGTCTCTACCGCATCATAGCCCACCCCTAGGGTCAGCGCTATGCACGACCCCCAACACATATCCTACAAACACCAGAAACTAGTTGCAACTCCTGGACAGAGAACAAGGGCGGTTAATAAGTCAAGAGAGTCAATTAAGGATCCCAATGTGTGGTAGTAGCTGTTCATGGATCACAAACATAGAACTCACTTCCTGATGACGGTTTCAATGAGACAACCCACCATGTACTCCTACATGGCCCCTCACCGCTACCTTTACCAAATCGTGTTCACATGCTTAGCTCTTAGCAGTTCGACATGTTCACAACTTTCCAATTCATCCCTGATGAATCAGACCGGACTCAACTCTAAGCAGTAGCAGGCATGACAACAAGCATGAATGAGTAGGCACATCAGGGCTCAAACAACTCCTACTCATGCTAGTGGGTTTCATCTATTTACCGTGGCAATGACAGGTCATGAAGAGGAAAGGGGTTCAACTACCGCAGCATGTAACAGATGAATCGTTGTTGTCCTAATGGAGTAAAAGAGAGCAGGAGCGAGAGAGTCGGATTGTATCAGAATGAACAAGGGGGTTCTACTTGCCTGGCACTTTTGAAGATAGTATAGTTCTTCATCGGTGTCATCAATCTCATCTTCGGAACCATGTATACTGAGAGGGGACAAATACCGGCAACAGAGAAGGAACACAATCAATGCAATGCAACAATATGATGCATTATCATGACATGTCAATATGCTGTGATTTGGGCTAATGCAACTAGCAACATGTTAAATGGAGTTGGTTTGAACACTAAATTCAAATTGAAACTCCGTATGTGATCATTTAAATGTCATTTATTTGATTTGTCCTAAACAGTAGCCAAAAGTTATTCTAACATGCATGAAAATGGTACAGATGGATAGATTGGATTTTTCTGATCATTTTTCATATATAATTTATTTCATTTGGATTTATAGATTAATTTCTATGAATTTTTGAAGTTTTAAACATTTTCTAGATTATTTTTAAACCAGAAAATGATTAATGATGTCAGCTCTGCGTCAGGGTGACATCACCAGTCAATGAGGCGCTCCAGGTCAAAACTGACCGGTGGGACTCGCACGTCAATTTCTAGGATAATTAATAGAGTTAGTTAGCACTAACTTAATCCTAAATCTAGATTAATTAGGGGCCTGGGCCCATACGTCAGTGAGTCATGGGAGTCAACCCCCCGGTCAACTTGGGTCAATCCCACCAGTGAATGGTCGCCGGCGAGGTCATACGCGACGGTGGTGCTCGGGATTGCTTCTCCGGTGACCAAACCAATGGCGGAGCCCATCCACGAGTAGCTGGAGCTCACGCGCATCGAGTGGTGCCCTCAGCTTCACCGGAGGCGTGCGAGCTCCAGCTACCCGTGGATGGGCTCGGGAGCGTGCGCGTCGACACGCCTCTGCCTACTGGCAGAGGTTGAAGACGGTGGGGCTCCTGGTGGGCTGGCCAACAGTGCCAGGCAGGTGGGCTGGGCTAGGTAAGCTACATGTAACTTTATGTTCTATTTTATTTCTCTTTTCTATTTCTCTGTATTTTGTTTTGATTTGATTTCAAACATCAAATCATTTTTTAAACTTTCTGTAAATTGTTATGTGAGCTCAGAAACTAGTCCAAGGTCACATGAAACTTACAAAAATATTTGAACTTTATTTCTTATATAACAGAAATAAATCCAACTCAAATATGTCATTGATTTAATTCAAAGGCTCAAAATAAATATTTCTGTGATTCCAAAAATATTGGTTTGAATTTTACCTCTTACCAATATTTTCACAGAGTAACATGAACATTTCCTTGGACTCATTTGATAAGAATTAAATGTTGATTATTTTTGAACTGATTCTGAGGGTTTCAACAAACCTCAATTCAACTTTCAGAAATTTTAGACATGATGCATGAGTGCAGATGCAACTATTTCAATTGGGTATTCAAGGGTTGTGACACCCATTTTGCGGTATGCCAAACCCCTCCCGATAAAAAGGACCCCTGTTTCGATCGTAGCGCTCCAACACTAGTCCGTTTCCTCCGTTTTGCGATACTCCACACCCCTCCCGATCAACAGGACCCCGTTTCGACCGTAGGAGGTCCAAGAGAAGTCCATTTCCTTCGTTTTGTGATACGCCAGATCCCTCCCGATGAACAGGATCCCGTTTCGACCGTGGCCGGTCGAACACAAGGCCGTTTCCTCCATTCTACAGTACGCCAGGCCTCGTTTCGATTGGCTGTTCCGTCCAAGACGGCTGGCTCCTGATGAACACGACGTATTCGTTGTTGGGGAACGTTGTAGAAAACAAAAAATTTCCTACGGTTTCACCAAGATCCATCTAGGAGTTCATCTAGCAACGAGTGATTGGATTGCATCTACATACCTTTGTAGATCACGCGCGGAAGCGTTCAAATAACGGGGATGAGGAAGGCGTACTCGATGTGATCCAAATCACCGGAGATCCTAGCACCGAACGGACGGCACCTCCGCGTTCAACACACGTACGGTCAGCGTAACGTCTCCTTTTTCTTGATCCAGCAAAGGGAAGGAGAGGTTGAGGAAGATGGCTCCAGCAGCACGACGGCGTGGTGTTGATGGAGCTGCAGTACTCCGGCAGGGCTTCGCCAAGCACTATGGAGGAGGAGGATGTGTTGGGGAGGGAGAGGGAGGCACCAAAGATGTGTTATGAAAGGCCCTCCTTCCCCCACTATATATAGGGAGTCCAAGGGGGGGGGCGCCGGCCCTAGGAGATCCAATCTCCTAGGGGGGGCGGCAGCCAAGGGAGGAATCCCTCCCCCCCAAGGCACCTAGGGGGTGCCTTCCCCCTTTGGGACTCTTCCCTTCTTGAACCCTAGGCGCATGGGCCTCTTGGGGCTGGTGCCCTTGGCCCATGTAGGCCAAGGCACACCCCCTACAGCCCATGTGCCCCCCGGGGCAGGTGGCCCCACCGGGGCAGGTGGCCCCACCCGGTGGACCCCCGAGACCCTTCCGGTGGTCCCGGTACAATACCGGTGACCCCGAAACTTGTCCCGATGCCCGAAATAGCACTTCCTATATATAATTCTTTACCTCCGGACCATTCCGGAACTCCTCGTGACGTCCGGATCTCATCCGGGACCCCGAACAACATTTGGGTTACTGCATATACATATCCCTACAACCCTAGCGTCACCGAACCTTAAGTGTGTAGACCCTACGGGTTCGGGAGACATCTAGACATGACCGAGATCGCTCTCCGGTCAATAACCAACAGCAGGATCTGGATACCCATGTTGGCTCCCACATGCTCCTCGATGATCTCATCGGATGAACCTTGATGTCGAGGATTCAAGCAACCCCGTATACAATTCCCTTTGTCAATCGGTATGTTACTTGCCCGAGATTCGATCGTCGGTATCCCAATACCTCGTTCAATCTCGTTACCGGCAAGTCACTTTACTCGTACCGTAATGCATGATCCCGTGACCAGACACTTGGTCACTTTGAGCTCATTATGATGATGCATTACCGAGTGGGCCCAGTGATACCTCTCCATCATACGGAGTGACAAATCCCAGTCTTGATCCGTGTCAACCCAACAGACACTTTCGGAGATACCCGTAGTATACCTTTATAGTCACCCAGTTATGTTGTGACGTTTGGTACACCCAAAGCACTCCTAAGGTATCCGGGAGTTACACGATCTCATGGTCTAAGGAAAAGATACTTGACATTGGAAAACTCTTGCAAACGAACTATACGTTTTTGTGCTATGTTTAGGATTGGGTCTTGTCCATCACATCATTCTCCTAATGATGTGATCTTGTTATCAATGACATCCAATGTCCATAGTCAGGAAACCATGACTATCTGTTGATCAACGAGCTAGTTACCTAGAGGCTTACTAGGGACATGTTGGTGTCTATTATTCACACATGTATTACGATTTCCGGATAACACAATGAATAAAGACAATTATCATGAACAAGGAAATATAATAATAACGCTTTTATTATTGCCTCTAGGGCATATTTCCAACAGTCTCCCACTTGCACTAGAGTCAATAATCTAGTTACATTGTGATGAATCGAACACCCATAGAATTCTGGTGTTGATCATGTTTTGCTCTAGGGAGAGGTTTAGTCAACGGATCTGCTACATTCAGGTCCGTATGTACTTTACAAATATCTATGTCTCCATCTTGAACATTTTCACGAATGGAGTTGAAGCGACACTTGATGTGCCTTGTCTTCTTGTGAAACCTGGGCTCCTTGGCAAGAGCAATAGCTCCAGTGTTGTCACAGAAGAGCTTGATTGGCCCCGACGCATTGGGTATGACTCCTAGGTCGGTGATGAACTCCTTCACCCAAATTGCTTCATGTGCTGCCTCCGAGGCTGCCATGTACTCCGCTTCACATGTAGATCCCGCCATGACGCTCTGCTTGCAACTGCACCAGCTTACTGTCCCACCATTCAAAATATACATGTATCCGGTTTGTGACTTAGAGTCATCCAGATCTGTGTCGAAGCTAGCGTCGACGTAACCCTTTACGACGAGCTCTTCGTCACCTCCATAAACGAGAAACATTTCCTTAGTCCTTTTCAGGTACTTCAGGATATTCTTGACCGCTGTCCAGTGTTCCTTGCCGGGATTACTTTGGTACCTTCCTACCAAACTTACGGCAAGGTTTACATCAGGTCTGGTACACAGCATGGCATACATAATAGAACCTATGGCTGACGCATAGGGGATGACACTCATCTCTTCTATATCTTCTGCCGTGGTCGGACATTGAGCTGAGCTCAATTTCACACCTTGCAACACAGGCAAGAACCCCTTCTTGGACTGATCCATATTGAACTTCTTCAATATCTTATCAAGGTATGTGCTTTGTGAAAGACCTATGAGGCGTCTTGATCTATCTCTGTAGATCTTGATGCCTAATATATAAGCAGCTTCTCCAAGGTCCTTCATTGAAAAACTCTTATTCAAGTAGGCCTTAATGTTGTCCAAGAGTTCTATATCATTTCCCATCAAAAGTATGTCATCTACATATAATATGAGAAATGCTACAGAGCTCCCACTCACTTTCTTGTAAACACAGGCTTCTCCATAAGTCTGTGTAAACCCAAACGCTTTGATCATCTCATCAAAGCGAATGTTCCAACTCCGAGATGCTTGCACCAGCCCATAAATCGAGCGTTGGAGCTTACACACCTTGTCAGCATTCTTAGGATCGACAAAACCTTCCGGCTGCATCATATACAATTCTTCCTTAAGGAAACCATTAAGGAATGTCATTTTGACGTCCATTTGCCATATCTCATAATCGTAGAAAGCGGCAATTGCTAACATGATTCGGACGGACTATAGCTTCGCTGCCGGTGAGAAAGTCTCATCGTAGTCAACCCCATGAACTTGTCGATAACCCTTAGCGACAAGCCGAGCTTTATAGATGGTCACATTACCATCCGCATCTGTCTTCTTCTTAAAGATCCATTTATTTTCTATGGCTCGCTGCTCAACGGGCAAGTCAGTCAAAGTCCATACTTCGTTTTCATACATGGATCCTATCTCGGATTTCATGGCTTCTAGCCATTTGTCCGAATCCGGGCTCGCCATCGCTTCTTCATAGTTCGAAGGTTCACCGTTGTCTAACAACATGATTTCCAAGACAGGGTTGCCGTACCAATCTGGTGCGGAATGTGTCCTTGTGGACCTTCGAATTTCAGTAGGAGCTTGATCAGAAGTATCTTGATCATCATCACTAACTTCGTCTCTAGTCGGTGCAGGCACCCCAAGAACATTTTCTTGAGTTGCGCCATTTTCCGGTTCAAGAGGTAATACTTCATCAAGTTCTACTTTCCTCCCACTTACTTCTTTCGAGAGAAACTCTTTCTCCAGAAAGGATCCATTCTTGGCAACAAAGATCTTGCCTTCGGATCTGAGGTAGAAGGTATACCCAATAGTTTCTTTAGGGTATCCTATGAAGACGCATTTTTCCGACTTGGGTTTGAGCATTTCAGGTTGAAGTTTCTTGACATAAGCATCACATCCCCAAACTTTTAGAAACGACAGCTTAGGTTTCTTCCGAAACCATAATTCATACGGTGTCGTCTCAACGGATTTCGACGGAGCCCTATTTAAAGTGAATGCGGCAGTCTCTAAAGCATACCCCCAAAAAGATAGCGGTAAATCGGCAAGAGACATCATAGATCGCACCATATCTAATAGAGTGCGATTACGACATTCGGACACACCATTACGCTGAGGTGTTCCAGGCGGCGTGAGCTGTGAAACTATTCCACATTTTCTTAAGTGTGTGCCAAACTCATGACTCAAGTATTCTCCTCCACGATCTGATCGCAGGAACTTGATTTTCCTGTCACGCTGATTCTCAACCTCACTCTGAAATTCCTTGAACTTTTCAAAGGTTTCAGACTTGTGTTTCATTAAGTAGACATACCCATATCTACTCGAGTCATCAGTGAGGGTGAGAACATAACGATAGCCACCGCGAGCCTCAACACTCATTGGACTGCACACATCAGTATGTATGATTTCCAATAAGTTGGTTGCTCGCTCCATTGTTCCTGAGAACGGAGTCTTGATCATTTTACCCATGAGGCATGGTTCGCACGTGTCAAATGATTTGTAATCAAGAGACTCTAAAAGTCCATCAGCATGGAGCTTCTTCATGCGTTTGACACCTATGTGACCAAGGCGGCAGTGCCACAAGTATGTGGGACTATCATTATCAATCTTACATCTTTTGGTACTCACACTATGAACATGTGAGCATTACGCTTGAGATTCATTAAGAATAAACCATTTACCATCGGAGCATGACCATAAAACATATCTCTCATATAAATAGAACAACCATTATTCTTGGATTTAAATGAGTAGCCATCTCGAATTAAAAGAGATCCTGATACAATGTTCATGCTCAAAGCTGGCACTAAATAACAATTATTAAGGTTTAAAACTAATCCCGAAGGTAAATGTAGAGGTAGCGTGCCGACGGCGATCACATTGACCTTGGAACCATTCCCGACGCGCATCATCACCTCGTCCTTTGCCAGTCTCCGCTTATTCCGCAGCTCCTGCTTTGAGTTACAAATGTGAGCAACTGCACCGGTATCAAATACCTAGGAGCTACTACTAGTACTGGTAAGGTACACATCAATTACATGTATATCACATATACCTTTCGTTTTGCCGGCCTTCTTGTCTACTAAGTATTTGGGGCAGTTCCGCTTCCAGTGACCACTTTCCTTGCAATAAAGGCACTCAGTCTCGGGCTTGGGTCCATTCTTTGGCTTCTTCCCGGCAGCTTGCTTGCCGGGCGCGGCAACTCCCTTGCCGTCTTTCTTGAAGGTTTTCTTACCCTTGCCTTTCTTGAACTTAGTGGTTTTATTCACCATCAACACTTGATGTTCCTTTTTAACTTCTACCTCTGCTGATTTCAGCATTGCAAATACTTCAGGAATGGTCTTTTCCATCCCCTGCATATTGAAGTTCATCACAAAGCTCTTGTAGCTCGGTGGAAGCGACTGAAGGATTCTGTCAATGACCGCGTCATCCGGGAGATTAACTCCCAGCTGAGTCAAGCGGTTATGCAACCCAGACATAGTGAGTATGTGCTCACTGACAGAACTATTTTCCTCCATCTTACAGCTGAAGAACTTGTCGGAGACTTGATATCTCTCGACCCGGCATGAGCTTGGAAAACCATTTTTAGCTCTTCGAACATCTCATATGCTCCGTGTCTCTCAAAATTTTTTTGGAGCCCCGGCTCTAAGTTGTAAAGCATGCCGCACTGAACGAGGGAGTAGTCATCGGTACGTGCCTGCCAAGCGTTCATAACGTCTTGTTCTGCAGGGAGAACAGGTGCTTCACCTAGTGGTGCTTGTAGGACATAATCTTTCTTGGCAGCTATGAGGATGATCCTCAGGTTCCGGACCCAGTCCGTGTAGTTGCTGCCATCGTCTTTCAGCTTGGTTTTCTCTAGGAACGCGTTGAAGTTGAGGACTACGTTGGCCATTTGATCTACAAGACATATTGTAAATATTTTAGACTAAGTTCATGATAATTAAGTTCATCTAATAAAATTATTCAATGAACTCCCACTTAGATAGACATCCCTCCTGTAATCTAAGTATAACATGATCCGAGTTAACTAGGCCGTGTCCGATCATCACGTGAGACGGACTAGTCAACATCAGTGAACATCTTCATGTTGATTGTATCTTCCATACGACTCATGCTCGACCTTTCGGTCTTCTGTGTTCCGAGGCCATGTCTGTACATGCTAGGCTCGTCAAGTCAACCTAAGTGTTTGCATGTGTAAATCTGTCTTACACCCGTTGTATGTGAACGTTGGAATCTAACACCCGATCATCACGTGGTGCTTCGAAACAACGAACTGTCGCAACGGTGCACAGTTAGCGGGAACACTTTCTTGAAATTATTATGAGGGATCATCTTATTTACTACCGTCGTTCTAAGTAAACAAGATGCAAAACATGATAAACATCACATGCAATCAAATAATAATAGTGACATGATATGGCCAATATCACATAGCTCCTTTGATCTCCATCTCGGGGTTCCATGATCATCTTGTCACCGGCATGACACCATGATCTCCATCATCATGATCTCCATCATCGTGTCTCCATGAAGTTTCTCGCCAACTATTACTTCTACTACTATGGCTAACGCGTTTAGTAATAAAGTAAAGTAATTTACATGGCGTTTCTCAATGACACGCAGGTCATACAAAAAATAAAGATAACTCCTATGGCTCCTGCCGGTTGTCATACTCATCGACATGCAAGTCGTGATTCCTATTAAAATAGCATGAACATCTCATATATCACATATAGATCATTCATCATTTATCACAACTTTGGCCATATCATATCACAAAGCACTTGCTGCAACAAGTTAGACGTCCTCTAATTGTTGTTGCAAGTTTTACGTGGCTGAAGTAGGGTTCTAGCAAGAACGTTTTCTTACCTACGTGAAAGCCACAACGTGATTTGTCAACTTCTATTTACCCTTCATAACGACCCTTTTCATCGAATCCGCTCCAACTAAAGTGGGAGAGACAGACACCCGCCAGCCACCTTATGCAACTAGTGCATGTTAGTGCGTGGAACCGGTCTCACGTAAGCGTACGTGTAAGGTTGGTCCGGGCCGCTTCGTCCCACAATACCGTTGAAGCAAGATAAGACTAGTAGCGGCAAGAAAGTTGACAACATCAACGCCCACAACAAATTGTGTTCTACTCGTGCAAGAGAACTACGCATAGACCTAGCTCATGATGCCACTGTTGGGGAACGTTGCAGAAAACAAAAAATTTCCTACGGTTTCACCAAGATCCATATAGGAGTTCATCTAGCAACGAGTGATTGGATTGCATCTACATACCTTTGTAGATCATGCGCAGAAGCGTTCAAAGAACGGGGATGAGGAAGGCGTACTCGACGTGATCCAAATCACCGGAGATCCTAGCACCGAACGGACGGCACCTCCGCGTTCAACACACGTACGGTCAGTGTAACGTCTCCTTCTTCTTGATCCAGCAAAGGGAAGGAGAGGTTGAGGAAGATGGCTCCAGCAGCAGCACGACGGCGTGGTGTTGATGGAGCTGCAGTACTCCGGCAGGGCTTCGCCAAGAATTATGGAGGAGGAGGTTGTGTTGGAGAGGGAGAGGGAGGCACCAAAGATGTGTTATGAAAGGCCCTCCTCCCCCCACTATATATAGGGAGTCCAAGGGGGGGGGGCGCCGGCCCTAGGAGATCCAATCTCTTGGGGGGCGGCGGCCAAGGGAGGAATCCCTCCCTCCCAAGGCACCTAGGGGGTGCCTTCCCCCTTTGGGACTCTTCCCTTCTTGAACCCTAGGCACATGGGCCTCTTGGGGCTGGTTCCCTTGGCCCATGTAGGCCAAGGCACACCCCCTACAGCCCATGTGGCCCCCCGTGGCAGGTGGCCCCACCCGGTGGACCCCCGGGACCCTTCCGGTGGTCCCGGTACAATACCGGTGACCCCGAAACTTGTCCCGATGCCCGAAATAGCACTTCCTATATATAATTCTTTACCTCCGGACCATTCCGGAACTCCTCGTGACGTCCGGGATCTCATCCGGGACCCCGAACAACATTCTGGTTACTGCATATACATATCCCTACAACCCTAGCGTCACCGAACCTTAAGTGTGTAGACCCTACGGGTTCGGGAGACATGTAGACATGACCGAGATCGCTCTCCGGTCAATAACCAATAGCGGGATCTGGATACCCATGTTGGCTCCCACATGCTCCTCAATGATCTCATCGGATGAACCACGATGTCGAGGATTCAAGCAACCCCCTATACAATTCCCTTTGTCAATCTGTATGTTACTTTCCCGAGATTCGATCGTCAGTATCCCAATACCTCGTTCAATCTCGTTACCGGCAAGTCACTTTACTCGTACCGTAATGCATGATCCCGTGACCAGACACTTGGTCACTTTGAGCTCATTATGATGATGCATTACCGAGTGGGCCCAGTGATACCTCTCCGTCATACGGAGTGACAAATCCCAGTCTTGATCCGTGTCAACCCAACAGACACTTTCGGAGATACTCGTAGTATACCTTTATAGTCACCCAGTTATGTTGTGACGTTTGGTACACCCGAAGCACTCCTACGGTATCCGGGAGTTACACGATCTCATGGTCTAAGGAAAAGATACTTGACATTGGAAAACTCTAGCAAACGAACTATACGATCTTGTGCTATGTTTAGGATTGGGTCTTGTCCATCACATCATTCTCCTAATGATCTGATCTCGTTATCAATGACATCCAATGTCCATAGTCAGGAAACCATGACTATCTGTTGATCAACGAGCTAGTTACCTAGAGGCTTACTAGGGACATGTTGGTGTTTATTATTCACACATGTATTACGATTTCCGGATAACACAATGAATAAAGACAATTATCATGAACAAGGAAATATAATAATAATGCTTTTATTATTGCCTCTAGGGCATATTTCCAACATTCGTTGCCTCTTAATGAACACGGCGCATTCCGTTGCCTCTTGATGAACATGAGGACGCAGTTTCTCCGTTCCGACCCAGCCATGTGCACGAGCCCTAGTCGTACGTATGTGCGAGTAGGCGTTCGAGACCCCACCCGTATGTACGTACATGGCCATATTTTTTAGCGTCTGGCTGTAAGTACGTGTATACGGTTTAGACAGGACAGCCTGAATTGTTACGTGGGGGCTCTACTATGACATGTGTCGCTACTTACTCGGCCGCGGTTCATACTTGTAGGGAGACCAATTGACCAGTATGTATGTACACCTTCGCGACCAGACAGACAATGCTACGTATGCTTTGACCGGGTGGGTCTCGGCGGCCAGGGAGGATAAGGACGCACTTCGTTGCACGCGAAGTTATAGCTGCTCGGTCCCAGCTGTCCGAGGGAGGAATCATTTTTATTTTGTGAGTAATAAGGAGGCACTTCCTTGTGTTCGAAGATGTAGCTGGTGGGTCCAGCTGTCAGACTCACCGCTTAAAGTCCTCTTCGGATGGCTATCGTTCGTTGACCATGTTGACCACGTTGCGCCGAGAGCACCAATGCGGTGGACGACGGCGAGGCCTAGGAAGGGAACGACATGGAGCCGGGGAAGACGCGGCAGTGGATGCCCACATGGAGGGGATTACGTGGGTTGACTGCTTCCGCTGCGGTGTGAGGCTGCCATCGCCGGAGAATAACAGGAGGTGTGGTGAGTATAGTCGGATGACATGGCCAGCGGTGGCAGAACAGCTGGACAAAGGAGGCAGGAGCATGCGGCACGGCCGATGCTGGTTTGGGCGGCTGGAGCAAGAAGACCAGAGGTTGAAGAAGCACGACGGCTATTGGATGAACATCGTATGGTCACTGCAGCTAGAATCGTTTATATTGACTAAGTTGACAAAGCCCTTGGTACGCGTCAACTTAGTAGGCCCATAGGTCAGCCTTCAAAACGGTGCACCCCAGATGTCACGGGGATGAATCATGGGACATTTACATTTATGCCCTAATTTGCGCCCACTCTTAGATTTACCTTTAATTTCAAAGCCTGCTCAAATTTGCCCCTCCGCCGTTAGGTGCACTTACAAAAATGCCCTTCTGTGTTGTTACCGTCCGGTTAAAGCAGGTCAAATCCAGTGAAAGGGCTTTGACCGTCCTGAAAAAATAGCAAAACAAATCTAAAAAATCTGAAAATTTGTGGGATCAAAGATACTCAGGTTCGCAAGGTGCGTGCAAATTTTTGTGCTATTTGGGCATTCCAGGAGCTCGTGTCAAAGGAAAAACAATAAATATGTAAGCATGTGAACAAAAAATTCAAAAAAATAGCAACAAAATTCAAAAAATATGAAATTTTTCGGCATCAAAGAGGCTCGGGTATGGAAGTTGCGTGCAAATTTTTGTTGCATTCGGATATTGGAGGGACTTGTGGAGGAAAAAAAATTTGGCTCAGGAAAAAACTTGGGAAAAATGACTATTTTTTTCTTGCTAGAGCTCCTCGCATGTCATTTGATCACAAAAACTTGCAAGAACCTTGTGCACCCAAGCCTCTTTGATGCCAAAAAATTTCATATTTTTTTGAATTGTCTTGCTATTTTATTTCAATTTTACTGTTCACAAGCGTGCAGATTAACTGTTTTTCCTCGCCACGAGCTCCTGGAATTTCCAAATAGCATGAAAATTTGCTCACACCTTGCGCACATGATTATCTTCGATCTCACAAAATTTTATATTTTTTAGATATTTTTTGCTATTTTCTTAAGGATGGTCAAAGTTGTTTGACCGGATGGTAACGGCGCAAAAGGGCATTTCTGTAAAGGCACCTAATGGTGAAGGGGCAAATTTGAGCAGGCTTTCGAATTAGGTGTATATCTCATTAGGTGGTTCGAGTTAGGGACAGAAATGCAAATGGCCCATAAATCATTATTTGGGCGGCTGAAGCTAGAATATCCGAGATTGAAGAAGAAGCACGACATCCGTTGGATGGACATCCAACAGCCACTACTACTAGACCGTGTGTTGACTATAAGTTGGCAAAGCCTTGCATATGCGTCAACTTACTTTTTTTAGGGGACACATCAACTTAGTAGGCCCACAAGTGTGTGGTAGAGAACTTATAGCCCATTTGCGATTTGTAAGAATGTACAGCCCATT